>NC_091982.1:103438808-103738633 GCF_044704955.1 Pristiophorus japonicus
GGAGTAACTGGGATGCCAATTCACCATCACCTGTTTGCACTATCACCCAAGGTGAATTTATTCTCCACAGGTTTTTGTTAATTTTTCTTATAAGCAACACCATAGGAGATCAACTATTTTTACTTTTCTCTGTTCAAAATAATTTATTACTGACTATTTTGAAAGTCCAGTGACTCAGTGACAATCCTGCTGCTGATTTCTATCCAAGTATTTCTGCTGTATGATCAAAATTAAGATGGTCACAAACTATTGTCAATTTTTCTCACTCACTCAGACCGACTGAATGAAAAATGAATTGTCGATGTCGCCACTTTACCCAATAGAAGTTAACACAGTACCTTTGGGAGTCCTGCTGCATGTTTCATCTGCACCCCACCAACTGAAGCAGTTTGCCCATGGCAGGGGGGATTGGAGGGAAGCAAACAAGTAGAATAGGCTGTAGGCGATGATGCAGTTGTAGGAAATGTCGGCAATTACACAAAATAGAACTGTAGTGATTCCCACACCTTTAAAATGGAATGAAGAAAAGGAGCTTAGATTAGAAATGATTTATTTGAAATAAATTCTTTCACATGGAATCAGCTGGTCGGACAAACCAATTGTGTTTAGTTGCCATTGGTTAGCATTGCAATTTCTGCTGTTATTTGTGTGTCCATAATTCTCTAGAATTATGTCCTAGATTAGGACATGCTGTACTTTAATGCCAAGCAGTTTAATACAAGTAGTTTTATTTCTCATTATATATATGTAAAAGACTTGAGTCCATCCTCCTTCAGTTGTCACTTTTGTTACATATGCAAAAAATTGTTAAATAAGCATAAAAATAAAAGCATGCCAGTCATTTCCTGCTGTTTTTTTTGACCTTGGGGAGAAGCCAGGCATTTACAACTAGTTGTAAATTTACACAGAAACCATTACCCTCTAAGTGACCTCAGGATGCACTATGTGCAGCATTTAGACATTGCGGCCTAAAGGTCAAGTTAAGCACAGTGGTACCTTAGCAGCATAAAAATACATTGTGTGTTGCTTGGTGTAACGTCTGTCCTTATAAACAGCTGCTCGTCTGATTCACACTGAGCAATGCCACAGGAGATATGCTACTGAAATAATTAAATATTTAATGCATAAAACTGTTATCATTTTCAATTCTGGGATTAACTAAAACTAAGTGGAATTAAATAAATTATACAAGTTGTGTGTTAACACCTCCCCCACTTTCCCGATGGTCTAACTCATTCTGGGGTTTGGTCCCACAGGGGTTGCTCACCCTCTGGTCTCCTATACGAGTGGCTATTCTTCACCTGTTACAGGATCCTATCATCTCAGGATCCCCGTTTCCATCCTAACAGTAGTTCTTGAACAATCCAAGTTTCAAACACCTTTTAATTCACGCCAGTCTCACCACTCTTGCCAGTCACATCTTTCACCTCTTCAACTCCCAGTCTCTTTCAGTGCCTACTTCTCTTCAACCTCCCCTTTTATGCTTTGTTGGGTGGTTAAAGTCTCCTCCCACTCCACATGCTCCCACTGCAATATTCTTTAAAGGGGAGAATCTTAAAGGGGCCATACCATCTTCTGGGATCAGGGCCCTCATCAGCCCATGACAACCATACCAGCCCTCAATCAGGGCGATTCACCTTGATACCCATTCCCCCTCCCCCGACCCTCCCTCCCCACAGGATAGAGCCATCTTTCTATTAATATTTCCACCATTAAATTAAGGATTGCAAAAAAAAAGCAGGAAAACAAATACTGCACCACGAGGCAGTATGCGTGCGAGAGACAATCGCCGTTCCCATGAGATACTCTCATCTGGTGTTCTACCTCAAAACAATAGGACTGCAGTGGCAAAAACCATCGGGTAACACGGGCATTTTATCTTTGTTGGACCGCATCCATTTGAGGGGCGCGTGATTGGTCACTGGGAGAATCTGGACCCCAGTAGGTAGTGCCTTAAGGTTTTGCAGCCCATTTCATCGATAGACACTCCTTTTCTACCGTAGCATACCATTGTTCCCTAGACAATAGTTTCCTGCTCAGGTAGAGCATAGGATGTTCCTCTCCCTTAGACATTTGAGAGAGTACAGCTCACAAACACAGCTTTGAGGCAGTGGATTGTAACACAATCTTTTCTAAAGTCTAACACCAAGAGCACAGGATTATTATGCAATGCTTGGCTCAGGTCTCTGAAATTAGTCTCCTCCCCAGGGCTCCACCATGCACAGTCTGGTGCCTTAGCTTTAGTTGGGTTGGTAAGAGGGGCAGCTTGGGTAGCAAAGTCCGAAATAAATCACCCAAAAGACCCCTGACTTGCTCTTATTCCCCATCCGGGGTCAGACTTTAATAGCTCCTACTTTGTTTACACAAGTCTTCAGCACCCCAACACCTATGGCGTACCCTAGTTATTTGGTCTCTGACAACCCAATATGGCACTTCTCTGGGTTTGTCATGAGCCCAAATATCCTCAAGCTGTCCAATACAGCCTCTACCTTACACAGATGTGACCCACAGTCTACAGTACTGATGACAACATCATCCAAGTATGCCATCATATACCGGGTATGAGGCCTCAATACTTGGTCCATGGGTCTTTGGAAGTGGCTGGTGCCCCATGAAGTACAAGTGGCTTGAGAGCACCTTGGGAGGTGATCTTACATAGGATTACATAGGATATACGGTACAGAAACAGGCCATTCAGCCCAACCAGTCCATGCCGGCGTTTATGATCCACTCAAGCCTTCTCCCATCTTTCCTCATCTAAAGCTATCAGCATAACCCCCTACTCCCTTCTCCCTCATATGCTTGTCTAGCCTTCCCTTAAATGCATCTATATTATTCGTTTCAACCACTCTCTGTGGTAGTGAGTTCCACATTCTCACCACTCTTTTACGTAAAGAAGTTTCTTCTGAATTCCCTATTGGATTTCTTGGTGACTATCTTACATTGATGGCCTCTAGTTATGCTCTTCTCCACAAGTGGAAACATTCTCTCTGTATCCATTCTATCAAAACCTTTCATGGATTTTAAAGACCTCTATTAGGTCAACCCATAGCCTTCTTTTTTCAAGAGTAAATAAACCCAGCCTGTTCATCCTCTCCTGATATGTATACCCTCACATTTCTGGTAGCATCCTTGTAAATCTTCTCTGCACCCTCTCCAGTGCGTCTTTAACCTTTTTATAATATGGCAACTAGAACTGTACGCAGTATTCTAAGTGTGGTCTAACCAAGGTTCGATACAGGTTTAGCATAACTTCCCTACTTTTCAATTCTATACCTCTAGAAATGAACCCTAGTGCTCGGTTTGCTTTTTTATGCCCTTGCTAACCTGTGTCGCAACTTTTAGTGATTTGTGTGTTTGTACTCCGAGATCCCTTGTTCCTCTACCCCATCTAGACTCGCACCCTCCAAGTAAAAAGTGACCTCCCTATTCTTTTTACTAAATTCATTTGATAATTATATGCCATTCTGCAAGTTTATTACTGTCCTCCTGTAATTTATTGCATTCCTTCTCAGTATTGACTAGCACTCCCAATTTTATGTCAACTGCAAATTTAGATTCCAAAGTCTAAATCATGAATATAAAATATGAACAGTAATGGTCCCAGCACTGATCCTTGTGGAACACCACTACACACCTTCAGTCATTGTGAATAGCGACCTTTTACCACTACACTTTGCTTTCTGTCTTGAAGCTAACTAGCTATCCATTCTACTACATGATCCCTGAGTCTGCATTCTCTGACCTTGTTCATCAGTCTATTGTGGGTACTTTATCGAGGCTTTTTGAAAATCTAGATAAATTACATCGAGTGCATTACCATTGTCTACTCTCTCTGTTACCTCTTCAAAAAATTCAATAAGGTTGATCAAGCAAGACTTTCCCTTTTGAAATCCATGCTGACTATTCATTTCTATATTTTTGGATTCTAGGGGGCTGAATTTCCCATCCGCCCAAATTGGGGCACACCTACCCATTTGTACGTGTTCCGTCCACCCCAATGCATGGGACGGACAATCCGGCGATTTTCAGCACTTTGTTTCCTGTTTTCGGTCGGAGGGGTGTTGGATTAGGAAGAGGGATGGAAGTGCGGGCGGGTTGGAGTGGCCGTCATTCCGAGTCATCAGCGCCGCGCTGACACGTCACAATTTCCCGCCTCTTCAGTTAAAGGGGAGAGCTGCTGCGAACTCTGCAGCCACTCTCATGGCAAACACTGGACCACCAGGGAAGGTTTTAGCCGGGCCAGCGGCCCGGTATCCAAGAGGGGGTGCCGAGCTGCCTCTTGGTAGTCTGGCCGAACTCATGGTCACCATTGTCAGGCAGTCCTGGCAGTCGGCCGACAATTAAAATAAAATGGCAGCCATGGCAGTGCACCCTCCTCTTTAAGAAGCTTCCCGCCAGGAAAAGCTGTCAGTTGCACCGACCAGCGGCCGATCAGCTCCTACAGAGCAATTTCCCACGGGCCAATTTCCCATTGGCCAATTTTCCATGAGGGGCGGAAAGGGGATCGCCACCAGTCGGTAAGGGGTCGACGGGGCGGCAACACGGGTGGAGTGGAGTCATTCTCTGCCAGGAAAACCCACGAGGGCAATTATCAAAATGGTGGTCCCTCCGTGCCGACCGAGCATTGAGTGCTTACCAACCCGTGGCCGCCTCTTTGAGGCTCTTATAGAATGGGGCAATTTTGGCCCATAGATGTTCTTCTATTTTCTCCTTTAGTAGGGATTCCATTATTTTTGCTACCACCAATGTTAAGCTGACTGGTCTGTAATTCCCTGGACATGTTCTAGCTCCCATCTTAAATATAAGTATTACGTTAGCTATCTGCCAGCCCTCTGACACTACACCTTAAGGCCATAATAAAAGCAAATAAGTGTAGTAATGCCTTTGCTATCTTTTCCCTAGATTTTTTTTTTATGAAATCCATCTTTTAATCCTCTTTGAATTTGATTAGTTTATTTAATATAACCCTTTTTATTTTAAACACACTTATCTCATTACTAATCTCATTATCCAATGTTATGTCCACCTGTTCTATCTCCCTGGTAAATACTGAAGCAAAATAATTCTTTAATATTTCTGCCATCTCTCTATCGTTGTCTGTAGTATTATCCTGCCTATTCCTTAATGGTGCTATTCCCATCCCAACCTTCCTTTTTTTATTGATGTGCTTATAAAATATTTTACTATTTTGTTTTATGTTCCTTGATAATTTAATTTCATAGTTCCTCTTAGCCTTCCTAATTTGTTTTGACTTCTCTCCTAATCTCCTCGTATCCTGTTGTCTATGTACTTAATGTATGCTTCTTTCCTTACCCTCAATTCTTCCCTTATGGCTTTATTCATCCCTGGAGTCTCATTAGTGTTTAGTTTATTCCTTCCTTTTTGTGGAATAGTTGTGGCCTAGAAAAACGGGCGTAACGCTGGCAATACGCCAAAAACGGCTTTGGGGAAAATTGAGCACCATGAGAGGGCTCGACATGTTGAATGAAGAGAGCATATTTCCACTCATAGGGGAAATTAAAACTAGGGGGCATAGTCGCAGAATAAGGGGCCGCCCATTTAAAACTGAGATGAGGAGGAATTTCTTCTCTCAAAGGGTTGTAAATCTGTGGAATTCTCTGCCCAGAGAGCTGTGGAGGCTGGGTCATTGAATATATTTAAGGCGTAGATTGAAAGATTTTTGAGCAATAAGGGAGTAAAAGGTTATGAGGAGCTGGCAGGGAAGTGAAACTAAGTCCATGACCAGATCAACCATGATCTTATTGAATGGCGGAGCAGGCTCGAGGGGTCAAATGGCCTACTCCTGCTCCTATTTCTTATGTTCTTATATTCTTATGATTGCCTCCAGCTCCCCTGTTTTATTACGGACACTGTGTGCACAGCTGTACAGACAGTTTAACTCATTTTTAATAGGATTTCCTCTCACTTTATGTTTAACCATCTTTTTAGACTCCTGTTCTATAACTCTATTTATTCCCTTGCCATCAATGTCCTTCTTTACTTTATTCTTTCCGATGATCTCTTTTCCTGTTTAGTTTATATTTAGGTTGGTTAACATTTCTTGCAGACCGCTTCCCCATCTTACTAGTTTAAAACCTTTGCCACCTCCCTATTTACATTTTCCACAAGGACATAGGTTCCATCCCGGTTCAGGTGGAGCCCGTCCCATCGATACAGCTCTTTCCTGTCCCACAACTGGTGTCAGTGTCCCATGTAGAGGAACCCCTCTTTCCTTCACCAGTCCTTTAGCCATGTGTTAATTCTCCTTGTTATGTCTCAAATAAAACAATGTGACTGAGTACTGTAGACATGAGTAAGTGTGACCTTAGTCTCTTTATTCTTACTCCAGAGTACTGGTACAGCATGGGAGGCCTGCTTATATACAATGCTCCCAAGGGATGCTGGGATCCCTTGGGGCTCCAACAGATGTGCCCTCTGGTGGCAGTGGAATTCTGGTTACATAGTGTTGCATAAATAATGTCACTCCCTCCCAAAGTCAATAGTACACTTATTTACAGGGTGAGACGATCTGGGGCTTCCCGCTCCCTAGTCGACCGTCTCGGTACAAATGCAGGTGCAGGTGAGTTGGTTGGTTCTTCACTGGGCTGCTGTGCAGCTTGCCTTGCTGGGCTGCTGGGGATGATGAGTTCAGCTTCGTGGTCAACCGTGATGTCGGTTGCCACTTGTGTGTGTGTCGGAGGGTCGAAGTTGGTGGTGTTATCTTCAGTTTGCTCATGGCTGTCTGTGAATCGCAGTTTGGTTTGGTCCAAATGCTTTCTGCAAGTTAGTCCATTTGCGAGTTTGACCTGAAACACCCTACTCCCTTCTTTGGCTATGACAGTGCCAGCAAGCCATTTGGGTCCATGTCCATAGTTGAGTACAAATACAGGGTCATTGACTTCAATATCGTGTGACAAATTTGCGTGATCATGATACATGCTTTGTTGATACCGCCTGTCCTCAACATAATCATGGAGATCAGGGTGGACTAGAGAGAGCCTTGTTTTGAGCACCCTTTTCATGAGCAGCTCGGCTAGAGTAACCCCGGTGAGCGAGTGGGGTCTAGTGCGGTACCTGAGCAGGAATTGGGACAGGCGGGTCTGCAGGGAGCCTTCCGACACGCATTTCAAGCTTTACGATGGTTTGGATGCGGGCTTGAACGGGGCAGATGTGACATGCTTGATCCCATTGCGGGTCACGAATTCCTTGAATTCAGCGCTGGTGAAGCACGGCCCGTTGTCGCTGACAAGGACATCAGGCAGGCCGTGCGTGGCAAACATGGCTCGTAGGTTTTTGATGGTGGCAGTGGATGTGCTTATAGATATTATTACACACTCAATCCATTTTGAATAAGCATCCACAACAACCAAGAACATTTTGCCTAGAAATGGGCCAGCAAAGTCAACTTGGATCCTAGACCATGGTTTGGAGGGCCATGACCACAAACTTAGCAGTGCCTCCCTGGGTGCATTGCTCAGTTGAGAGCAAGTGTTGCATTGGCGCACGCAAGACTCCAAATCTGAGTCGATGCCGGGCCACCACACATGGGATCTGGCTATAGCTTTCATCATTACAATGTCTGGGTGGGTACTGTGTAGGTCACGTATGAACGTTTCCCTTCCTTTCTTGGGCAAAACCACGCGATTACCCCACAAAAGACAGTCCGCCTGTATGGACACTTCGTCTTTACGCCGCTGGGACGCTGGACCAACTGCTATGGAGGACACAGTTTTTTACAAGGGACAGTAAAGGATCCTGGCTGGTCCAGGTCCTGATCTGGTGGGCTGTAATGGTTGACTTTTCATTTTCAAATGCATCCATCACCAAGAGCAAGTCTGCAGGCTGTGCCATTTCCACCCCGGTGGTGGGCAATGGTAGCTGACTGAGGGCGTCAGCGCAGTTCTCTGTGCCTGGCCTGTGGCGAATTACATAGTTATATGCAGACAGCATGAGCGCCCATCTTTGATGCAAGCAGAGGCATTGGTATTGATACCTTTGCTCTCTGAGAATAGCGATACGAGCGGCTTATGGTCAGTTTCTAACTTGAACTTAAGCCCAAACAGATACGGATGCATTTTTTTTACCCTGTAAACACATGCCAGAGCTTCTTTTTCAATCATGCTGTAGGCCCTTTCGGCCTTGGACAAGCTCCTGGACGCATAAGCGACCGGATGCAATGTTCCCGATTTGTTTGCCTGTTGTAACACACACCCAACCCCCTATGAAGATGCATCGCAAGCTAGTACTAAACGTTTACAAGGATCATACAGGACAAGCAGTTTGTTGGAACATAACAAATTTCGGGCTATCTCAAAAGCTGTCTCTTGTGATTTCCCCCATACCCAGTCATCTCCCTTGCGTAGCAACACATGTAGAGGTTCTAGCAAGGTGCTTAACCCAGGTAGGAAATTACCAAAATAATTGAGGAGTCCCAGGAACGACCACAACTCCATCACGTTCTGTGGTCTCGGCACGTTCTTGATGGCCTCCATCTTGGCATCAGTGGGTCTGATGCCGTCTGCCGCGATTCTTCTCCCTAAGAACTCAACCTCTGGTGCCAGGAAAATACACTTCGAGCATTTCAACCTGAGTCCTACACGATCTAGCTGACTTAGAACATCTTCTAGGTTCTACAAGTGTTCGATGGTGTCCCAACCTGTGATCAATATGTTGTCCTGGAAAACCATGGTGTGCGGAACCAACTTTAGCAGACTCTCCATGTTCCTTTGAAAAATAGCCGCGGCCGATCGAATCCCAAACAGGCATCTATTGTAGATGAACAGACTTTTGTGCGTATTGATGCAGGTGAGGCCTTTCGAAGATTCCGCCAGCTCCTGCGTCAAGTAGGCCGAGGTCAGTTTCAACTTGATGAACGTCTTTCCTCCTGCCAGCGTCGCAAATAGGTCGTCTGCCTTGGGTAGCGGGTACTGATCCTGCAGCGAAAAACGGTTAATCGTGACTTTATAGTCCCCACAAATTCTGACCGTACCATCGCCCTTGATAACTGGAACAATCGGACTGGCCCACTCGTTGAACTCTACCGGGGCGATGCTACCCTCTCGTTGTAGCCTGTCTAGCTCGATCTCCACTTTCTCTTGCATCATGTATGGCACCACCCGTGCCTTGTGCTGGATGGGTCGTTTACCGGGAATCAAGCGGATCTGCACCTTCACCCCCGAGAAACTTCCAATGCCTGGCGGAAATTTGCTCAGATCCTGGGCACATGAGGCATCATCGATGGATGAAAGCGCTCGGACGTCGTCCCAGTTCCAGTGGATTTTTCCCAGCCAGCTTCTACCGAACAGTGTGGGGCCATCTCCTGGTACAATCTATAGTGGTAGTTCATGCACTGCTCTATCATAGGAAACTTTTACTACTGCGCTGCCAATTACAGAGATCAGCTCTTTAGTGTAAGTTCTCAGCTTGGTATGAATAGGGCTCAGCTTGGGCCTGTGTGCCTTGTTGCTCCACAGCCTGTCAAAGGCCTTTTTGCTCATGATGGACTGATTCGCACCCATATCCAATTCCATGGATACTGGAATTCCATTCAGTTCAACTTTTAACATGATCGGTGGACATTTTGTGGTGAAGGTGTGTACCCCGTAAACTTCTGCCTCCTCGGTTTGAGTCTCTAGTTCAGTTTGATTCGCCATGGATTGGTCTTCCTCTGCAACGTGGTGGTTTGCAGGATTTGCAGCTCATTTGCACATTCGCTGGAGGTGTCCCATTGTTCCACAGCCTTTGCACACATAGTGTTTGAAGCGGCATTGATGGACTCGATGATCACCTCCGCAGTGCCAACAAGGGTCAATTGCCTCGCATTAAGGCTTAATGGCAGACTCTGAGTCAGCTGAGGTCGTGCAGCTGTAGGCATGTATGTTCTGCCATATGCATTCCTGCCTGAAAACGTTGTTACTTTGTGTACAGTACTTGCTGAAACATCTTTATGCTGCAAAATTTGTTTGGTGTTATCGCTGGTGGATATAAATGCCTGGGCTATCGTTATGGCTTTGCTCAGGTTCGGTGTTTCAACAGTCAATAGTTTGCGAAGGATAACCTCATGGCCAATGTCAAGCACAAAAAAGTCTCTTGGCATTTGCTGCAGGAATCCATCAAATTCGCAATGTCCTGCAAGTTCCTTAGCTTGGCAATATAGCTCGCCACTTCCTGGCCTTCAGACCGTTGACATGTGTAAAATCGATACCTTACCATCAGAACACTCTGATTTAGGTGCTCCCAGACCAGCGTATATAGTTCTTCATACGACTTGGTTGTTGGTTTCACCAGAGCAAGAAGATTCTTCATGAGGCCATAGGTTGTTGCCCTGCAGACGGTGAGGAGGATCGCCCTTCGTTTGGCAGCGTTCACACTCCCTTCCAGCTTGTTGGCCACAAAGTATTGGTGAGTCGCTCCATGAAGGCCTCCCAATCGTCCCCTTCTGAGAATTTCTCCAGGATACCAACAGTTCTCTGCATTTTTGCATGATGGTTTGTTATCTCGTCGCCAGTTGTTATGTCTCGAATAAAGCAATGTGACTGAGTACTGTAGACATGAGTAAGTGTGACCTTAGTCTCTTTATTCTAACTCCAGAGTACTGGTATAGCATGGTATAGCTTATATACAGTGCTCCCAAGGGATGCTGGGATTCCTTGGGACTCCAACAGATGCGCCCTCTGGTGGCGGTGGAATGCTGGTTACATAGTGTTGCATACATAACACTCCTGATCTGTCTGCTTCTATGCCAATTTGCACATGGCTCGGGCAATATTCCAGAGATTATTTTGTTCAAGGTCCTGCTTTTTAATTTAAAGCCTAACTATTGATACTCTTTCAGCAGGACCTCCTCCCTGTTCCTACCTATGCTTTTTTCTTCCAACATGGACCACGACAACTGAATTTACCCCCTCCCTTTCCAAATCCTCTCCAGCTGCCCTGAGATTTTCCTTACCCTGGGTAGGCAACATACCCTTTGGGATGCTTGTTCTTGGCTGCAGAGGATGCTATTTATCCCCCTAATTATCGAGTTCCCTATCACTACCACATTTATATTCTGTACTTCCCTCCCACTCTTGGACAGCCTTCTGAGCCATGGTGCCTTGGCCTACATTATGGCTGACCTCCCTGCAGTCTTTCTCCTTGTCCTCACAGGTAGTGAGTACACCGTACCTGATGGACAGGACCAGTTTCTGCAGGACCTCCTTCTCAACCTCTCCTAAATCCCTGCTATCTGGCTCCCTAACAGTCACCCTCCCTTTCCTGGACCTGTGCTTTCCTCTGGGGTGTGACTGTATTCTGGATAAAAAGTCGAGAAATTCCTCCCCTCCCTTATGTGTTGGAGTGTCTCCAACTCACACTCCAGCTCAATGAATCTGAGCTGGAGAGATTCCAGATGGAGACATTCACTGCAGACATGCTTGTTCGGGACAGTCTCGCTGTCCACAAACTCCCACATACTGCAGTCCTGACACACAACCTGCCCTGCCATATCTTAGTCTAACCTTATTTTATTTATTTAATGAGTTAAAATCTTTATTCAGTGATCATTTATAGTTATATTATTTATATTACTTTATGTAGTTTAGGTTTTAATTTAATAAAGTACGTTATAGGTTCCCGCTCTTGGTTGAAATCACTGTCCTAGCTTAGTGAAAAAAATCATTAATTTCTCTATTTGCTAGGAGGTTTAGAAGGGATTTGAGAAGAAATGTTGTCACCCACAGGGTGCTGGGGGTCTAGAACTCACTGACTGAAAGGTTGGAAGGTTGGTAGTGGCAGAAACCCTCATCGCAGTTAAAAAGTACTTGGGTGTACAGTTGAAGTGTTGTAACCTACAGGGCTACGGACCAAGAGCTGCAAAGTGGGATTAGGCTGGATAGCTCTTTTTCAGCTGGCACAGAAACAATGTGCCGAATGGCCTCCTTCTGTGTTGTAAATTTCTATGATTCTATGAAACAGGGACAGCTCTGGAGCCCTCACAGCTGCCCGGGAGTAACTGCACTGTTGAGCTACACATGATTTAATTTACTTTTTAATTCGAACCAGCACACCATTTCCCATTTTTTTCTCTCAAAACTTTCTTAATTTGTATTCATTTTTCATCAAGCTTCTTATTCCAGAGGCACACTACTGCACTCGCAGACTGAATTCCCTCCTCCGCTTTATATCAATGGGATATCTTTATTCATTGCTTAAATCCCTTTCAATGACCTGATGAGCCCCCAGTTGTTGCATCTAATTGAAACAAGTAAAACTAATGAGATCTGTTTATCAACATCTCTTTTAAAAAAAAGGAACATAAAACAAACATCAGTGTTAATTACAGAATGACAGATTGAGAGTTTTCCAGGTAGTGGGTCCAATATCTGACTACATTTGGAACGAGGAAGAAAAACATTTCACTTGCTGTGTCTGTCTCTTCACAGTCTGTATCTGTCTTTGTAAAGTGTACGACAGATAAGATTGTAAACAGCACCTCAGCTTAAACCACCTTCTGATAAGGAAAATATAACCAGTTTATTAAGATTAATTAAACACTATTACTCAAACTGGTGCTAAGCTTGTGTTGTTGAATAAACATTAACCTTGTAGCATTGGCACGGCTTTCCACACTGCAACAGGTCCGAGGCTGGCAAACTGCCCAAAGGAAGATTCCAAGAAAAATATTGGCATCCCAGCGAGTACCAGCATGAGTGTGTAGGGGATAAGAAACACACCTGGAAAATATAGTAAAGAAAAGCTGAAAAAGATTGTATGGATGTTAGAGTGACCAGGTTTATTGATGCAGGTTTGCAGTGAATGTTAAACAACTAAACAGTCCATTTCATATTAACACAGGAACTAAAAGTTATCATTGACATAACAGTATGACTGCAGATTGCAATATTATTCAAAGAATCATAGAATCATAGATGGTTACAGCATGGAAGAATGCCATTCGGCCCGGCGAGCCCGTGCTGGCTCTCTGTAAGAGCACTTTAGCTAGGCCCACACATATAAACTAAAGGGTACAATCCTAAAGGGAGTGCATGAACAGAGAGACCTGGGGGTATGTATGCACAAATCGTTGAAGGTGGCAGGGCATGTTGAGAAAGCAGTTAAAAAAACTTACAGGATCCTGGGATTCATGAGTAGAGGTATAAAGTGTGGAAATTATGATGAACATGTGTAAAACACTGGTACGGCCTCAACTGGAGTATTGTGTCTAATTCTGGCACTGCACTTTAGGAAGAATGTGAAGGCCTTAGAGAAGGTGCAGAAAAGATTTAAGAGAATGGTTCCAGGGATTAGGGGCTTCAGTTACGTGGATAGACTGGAGAAGCTGGGGTTGTTCTCCTTACACCAGACTAGATTGAGATGAGATTTGATTGAGGTGTTCCAAATCATGAGGGGTCTGGACAGAGTAGATAGAGAGAAACTGTTCTCATTGTCAGAAGGGTCGAGAACCAGAGGACACAAATTTAAGGTGATTGGCAAAAGAATTAAAGGCGACATAAGAAAAATCCTTTTTACACAGCGAGTGTTTAGGATCGGGAAGGCACTGCCTGAAAGGTTGATGGAGGCAGACTCAATCACAGCTTTCAAAAGGGAGTTGGATAAGTACCTGAACAAAAAAGATTTTCAGGGCTACAGGGAAACGGCGAGGGAGTGGGACCAGCTGAGGTGCCTGGCACAGGCTCAACAGGTCGAATGCCTGTTTCCGTGCTGTAACCATTTTATGATTCTATTCTATGATGCGTTGGATCTGTCAACTCTTGACAGATCGCAAGTTCCGGGTTTTAGCGCATGCGCAGCGCATGTCTAAACCCGGAACTTGCGTGGCCACTACCATTGCGTGCGCACCTCGTACGTGCCCAAAGGGGCCGCAAATTATGGCCCTCTAACTTTTTAAAAATGTTAGAGAAAGCAAAACAATAATTGGGGCTGTCTCATGGGGGAAAGGCAATCTTGAAATAAAGATGAAAAAGCTTTTTAAAGAAGTGATTTTTTAAATAATGTTTCCTAAAAATGTTATTTTTTTATTTATTAAAATGGATAAATTTCACACTGCACAAAATTAAAATTAGTTTTTCAGCCCCTAGCCTTTGTTTAACAGTCAATAGGCTGTTAAAACCTCAGTTACACCCTAATCCATTTGGGTCTAAATTTTAGTGAGGAATTTAACAGTGCTTTTGCTGCAGAAGTTTCCATCAGTTTCTCTGAATTGAGAGATTTCATTGTACAATGCAGTCTGTGAAGGAGCAGTGAATGATTTCCGCGTACTCCTCCGCATGCGCCAAATCCCAAAGACCTGCTCAGTTTCAACGGCGGAGTAACAGCGAACGCTGCCAGTCCGCTGTCATCCGGACCGCAAATTCTGAGCCATTATTCTTTATAAATCAATGAATTGTTCCCTTTATTTCTGCTTTCTCTGCCCTGTATTTTGGATTTGATGACAGTACCTCCTCCATTTCTATAAGCCAGGTAAGGGAATCGCCAGACATTGCCCAGACCCACAGCACTGCCGATCACTGAGAGCAAGTAGTCAGTCTTCGAGGACCAGTTGCCTCGCTCCACATTCTCGTCACTTTTATCCACATGTTCACTGGTAGCAGCCTGGGGGAAAGAGAGGAAATGACTGACTCAGAAGTTAGACTTTGTTAGACTTGAACTCAAGCAAAATGTATAATTTTCACCACTACAGAAACACTGTGTTGTTCACCCCACAGAGAGCCTCTGCAATTTACAAAAATCTAAATCCCCAAATCAGGTTTTTACATGAGTTTACTGTCATGTTTTGATAAAACATTCACCGTGTCCTGGGGAGGGTGTGTTTGGTAGTCATTCCATGAAAACCCAGATAAAGCCAATTCTCTCTGGTCCATTTTTGGACAATGATGAACAATTCTTCTGTTTACTGAGGGTATGGATGTCTAGTTTGAAGACATGCAGTGCTGCAGTAGTCTGGTTAATGGAATGAGTTCCTAAACCAAGTCCAAGAGCAGTGCAAAGTACAATGACTCTTCCACATGTGATTTAAAATGAGTGTAGCTCTGTTCTTACAGGTCATGGTTCCAGCCAAGTTCCTGAAATATTTCTGCTGGCAACTGATGAATCTGCTGGATCAAATATTCCTATTGCCTAATATGTATATTAGTTTCAGAACACTGAGTACCAAAGAGCATCTACAGTTTTGTCTGCAGTTGAATTTTTAAAGGAGACAGCACCTCAAACCTGCATCAGGAGCTCAGGCAATGCAAAACTCTCCATATGTTTGAAAGAAAGACTTGCATTTATATAGCACCTTTCACGACCACCGGACTCCTCAAAGTGCTTTACAGCCAATTAAGTACTTTTTGAAGTGTAGTCACTATTGTAATGTGGGAAACGCAGCAGCCAATTTGCGCACAGCAAGCTCCCACAAACAGCAATGTGACAATGACCAAATAATCTGTTTTCGTGATGTTGGTTGAGGGATAAATATTGGCCAGGGCACTTCTCTTCTTCAAAATAGTGCCATGGGATCTTTTACATCCATTTGCGAGAGCTAACAGTGCCTCAGTTTACTGTCTCATCTGGAAGACAGCACCTCCAACAATGCAGTATTCCCTCAGCACTGCACTGGAGTGTCAGCCTAGATTATGTGCTCAAGTTCCTGGAGTAGGACTTGAACCCATAACATTCTGACTCAGAGGTCAGTGTGCTACCAACTGAGCCACAACTGACACTATGTTTGCTCAAACAATGTGAGTTGTTTTTAATGCCTGAAGCTTAAAAGCAATCCAGTAGACTGCCTGAGTTCATTCAAACTTTACGATTCAAATATTTGTTTTTGCTTTAGTTATACTGAGACTATCTGTTCCAAGGAACAGGCCTCACTGGAGTCACTGGAATATGGTCCTGCACCATCTTCCTCTGCCCTATACTCTTAAACGCTCTGACCACTTGCTTCCTCACTCCCACACATCAGCTTAGATACTTACACTCAGGAAGAATTAGACAGTGTGAGTGAGGATGTAGTCTCAGGTGATTCACAAAATAAGAGGGAGTCGGAGAAGTAGGTAGTGTATGAGGATGTGCCACCTTCCCAGTAGAGGCTACTGTCAGTCCCAGAACTCATGGGTATTCTTCTGAAAAAAGAGATTTTTGAGGAACCTTGGGTGTGAACCTTGTCTTGGGCAGTTGCACAAGACGAGCAATAGCGATTCAATAGCCCATTTTACACAACATTCTATAATGGAAAACGGGCAGCTGATTCACTGTCTTCCAATTTGGCTCTACCGGCCAAGATAAATTTCACCCCCACTGTACTTCTATGGAGACTCTGAGGTCAGTCTTCAAGAAAGTGCGGCAACAGACAGGAGTGATTTTCGAGTTTACACATCCCATTTTCAGCAACAACAGGGAAGCTTCTTCCTTATTGTAGACATCAATGAAGTGAGTGGTACCTTCATTGGAGTCTGCAGTAGACCCTAACCTAAGATACCAGTCAGTGCCACTGCTTCCACAAAATCAGAGACTGTAAAACTGATGACAGTGAGGGAGAGGATAGGCAGCATCTGGCACACTGGCTTCCACACCATGGCTGCTCTGGTGCATGTTGCTGTCTCTCTGAGCTTTCGGGATCTAATAGCCACTGTCAGATCAGCGATCCCGCTGATCAGCAGGGACACAGCTCCATAGCCCAGTGGATACTGACGCCTCTCTGGACAACAGCAGATTCCAGGTCTTTGGTCCTCCTGCCCTCCCACCACCCAGAGCGCCGTATGAGTGAAATATAGGAAGCTACACCAGGCAGCCCAAGAACAAGGCCCAGAAATGCAACCAGCCAAGAGCAAGTTGCCATGAGAAAAGGGCCACCTCAATCCCATGACTCTTTTGCAGTACACCCTGCTAGTGATCCTGGTCTTCAGGTTGCACCTAGGAAAAACATTAGAATAGATGAAACAACAGTAAATGTGGAGACCCAGGGGAAGCAAAGTACTGGTAGAGTAGGTCGCCTTCTGTTCACTTTAAACTTGGTTGTAATAAAATGAAATATGCACTAGCGTTGCACTTTGTTATTCATAGAGGTTCGAGTCACACAGGAAAGGATGGACTTATTTGGTACTAACTAATTTAATCAGGTGATAATTATTAGCACGGTTATGTATAAGCAAAGAGGACTGATATGTGGTCATGCTATATAATGGGTAGTGGATTGAAGGATTGTCCCTTTATTTGAAGGTGGGGAGAAGGAGGTACAGCTCTGGTATCAATGGTAGACTCTGCTGTCAGTGGTGAGATGTGCTGTGATGCCCCTTGCAGTAAGCACTGAGAGTAAGTCATTGTGATGCTCTCTTCCATGTAATTATCACAGGAGATCAGGATAACCTTGCATAGGATTTTGATCCCACTATTTTTAGAGGTACGTAGTTAAGTGGATGGGGAAGCAACATGACTATTGAAAGGATATGACACCTTTTTCAGTAAAGTGATTGGCTCTTTTCTTTCTGAGAGTGCTGTTTTCAGAAGCTAGCAGAATAAGTGTTTCGTGTTTTTTTTTGGTTGCTTTTTAGTGATCATCATCATAGGCAGTCCCTCGGAATTTAGGAGGTCCTGCTTCCACTCCCAAAGTGAGTTCTTTGATGGCTGAACAGTCCGATATGAGAGCCACAGACCCTGTTACAGGTGGGACAGACATTCGTCGGGGGAAGGGGTCGGTAGGGCTGGTTTGCCGCGCACTCCTTCCGCTGCCTGCGCCTGGCCTCTTCGTGCTCCTTTCGTCGAGACTCAAAGAGCTCAACACCCTCCCGGATGGACTTTCTCCACCTCGGGCGGTCTGCGGCCAGGGTCTCCCAGGTGTCAGTGGTGATGTCGCACTTTACCAGGGAGGCTTTGAGGGTATCCTAATAACGTTTCCGCTGTCCTCCTTTGGCTCGTTTACCATGAAGGAGCTCCGCATAAAGCATTTGCTTAGGGAGTCTCGTATCTGGCATGCGTACTATGTGGCCTGCCCAGCGAAGCTGATCGAGTGTGGTCAGTACTTCAATGCTGGGGATGTTAGCCTGGTCGAGGACACTGATGTTGGTGCGCCTGTCCTCCCAGGAGATTTGCAGGATCTTGTGGAGACATTGTTGGTGATATAAGTCCTTACTACTAGGGGGATCAAGGGATATGGCAAGAAAGCATTTAAGTTGCTGAAGGTACTGAAGTTGCATGTTCAGCCATGAACTCATTGAATGGCGGTGCAGGCTAGAAGGGCCGAATGGCCTACTCCTGCACCTATTTTCTATGTTTCTATGTTTCTATCTCCAGCGACTTGAGGTGCCTTCTATACATCGTCCATGCCTCAAACCCATACAGGAGGGTGGGTATTACTACAGCCCTGTAGACTATGAGTTTGGTGGTAGATTTGAGGGCCTGGTCTTCAAACACTCTTTTCCGCAGGCGGCCGAAGGCTGCGCTGGTGCACTGGAGGTGATGCTGAATCTCCGCATCAATGTCTACCTTTGTTGATAAGAGGCTCCCGAGATATGGGAAATGGTCCACGTTGTCCAGGGCCGCACTGTGGATCTTGATGATTGGAGGGCAGTGCTGTGCGGCGATGACAGGCTGGTGAAGGATCTTTGTCTTACGGATGTTAAGCGTAAGGCCCATGCTTTCATATGCCTCAGTGAATACATTGACTATATCCTGAAGGTCAGCCTCTGAATGTGCACAGATTCAGGCATCGTCCGTATACTGTAGCTCAATGACAGAGGTTGGAGTGATCTTGGACCTGGCCTGGAGGCGGTGTAGGTTAAACAGCTTCCCACTGGTTCTGTAGTTTAATTCCACTCCAGCGGGGAGCTTGTTGATTGTGAGGTGGAGCATGGCAGCGAGGAAGATTGAGAAGAGGGTTGGAGCGATAACGCAGCCCTGTTTGACCCCGGTCCGGACGTGGATTGGGTCTGTAATGGATCCGTTGGTAAGGATCACGGCCTGCATGTCATCGTGAAGCAGGTGAAAGATGTTGACAAACATCTGGGGGCATCCGAAACGGAGGAGGACGCTCCATAGACCCTCACGGTTGACAGTATCAAAGGTCGAAAAAGGCCATGTATAAGGGCTGGCGCTGCTTTCTGCATTTTTCCTGCAACTGGCGCGCTGCAAAGATCATGTCTGTTGTGCCCCGTAGGCGACGAAATCCGCATTGTGATTCCGGGAGGAGCTCCTCGGCCACAGGGAGAAGACGATTGAGGAGAACTCGAGCGACAACTTTCCCAGTGGTTGAAAGCAGGGAGATTCCCCTGTAGTTGCCGCAGTTGTACTTGTCCCCCTTTTTAAAAATGGTCACAATCACTGCCTCTGAGATGTCCCGGCATGCTCTCCTCCCTCCAGATGAGAGAGATGAGGTCATGTATCCGCGCCAACAGCGCCTCTCCGCCATATTTTAGCGCCTCAGCAGGGAGTCCATCCGCACCCGTAGCCTTGTTATTTTTAAGCTGTTTTATGGCTTTGCCAACCTCGTGCAACAGTGGAGTTTCACTGAGTTGGTGGCGGGTCGCATGCTGCGGGATGGAGTCGAGAACACTCGAGTCAAAGGCAGAGTTTTGATTGAGGAGATCTTCAAAGTGCTCCTTCCATCGGGCCCTGACAGCCTCGGTGTCCTTGATGAGTGTTTCCCCGTTCTTGGCCAGGAGTGGGGTGGGGCCTTGGGAGTTTGGACCGTAGGTGGCCTTGGCTTCAGTGAAGAATCCTCGCATATCGTAACTGTCGGCCAGTTGTTGTATCTCCTGTAACTTTCTCCATCCACCACCTGTTCTTTAGGTCCCGAGTTTTTTGTTGGACCTCATCCTTGAGCCGTCTGTAATGTTGATTTGCAGCTCCCAAGTTGGGCTGTTGCGTGAGGCTCAGAAATGCTTTGCGCTTGCGATCTATTAGTTCTTTGATCTCCTGATCATTTTCATCAAACCAGTCCTGATGTTTTCTGGTTGAGTGACCAAGTGTCTCTTCACAGGCACTGGTTAGAGAGGCCTGGAGGGCAGACCAAGTGCTGTGGGGATTCAGCATCTTAGGGTCATCAAGGCACGCCAGATTGGCTGTGAGGCACTGGCTGTATAGGGCTCTCTTAGCTGAGTCTCTAAGTGCCCCGGCATTAACTTTTTTGCGAAACTGCTTCTGCTGTCCCCTCTGCTTTGGGGCAATGTTAATGTTGATAATGGATCGGAATAGGCGGTGATCCGTCCAGCAGTCGTCAGCTCCTGTCATGGCACGGGTGATGCACACATCCTTGCGATCCCTGGCTCGGACGATGACATAGTCAAGCAGGTGCCAGTAATTGGAGTGAGGGTGTTGCCACGATGCCTTGTATTTGTCCCTCTGGCGGAACAGCGTGTTGGTAATGAGGAGTTCATGTTCTAGGCATTTTGTCAGGGGTAGGGTGCCACTGGAATTGGCTTCCCCTACCCCCTCTCTGCCAATCACGTCTCCCCACAAGGCTGTGTCTTTGCCAACCACTTTTTAGTGAACTAATCAACACGCTGCGGACACATCAGTGTTGTATCGACGACAAGATTCCACACTGCTTCCAGTGTGCCAGCGCAGCCTTTGGCTACCGGAGGAAGAGAGTGTTCGAAAATCAGGCCCTCAAATCTGTCACCAAGCTTATGGTCTACAGGGCTGTAGTGATACCTGCCCTCCTGTATGGCTCAGAGACATGGACCATATACAGTAGACACCTCAAAGCGCTGGAGAAATACCACCAACAATGCCTCCGCAAGATCCTGCAAATTCCCTGGGAGAACAGATGCACCAACGTCAGTGTTCTCGATCAGGCCAACATCTCCAGCATCGAAGCACTGACCACACTTGACCAGCTCCATTGCGTGGGCCACATTGTTCACATGTCGGACACAATACTCCCAAAGCAAGCGCTCTACTCGGAACTACTACACGGCAAGCGAGCCCCAGCTGGCAGAGGAAACGTTTCAAGGACACCCTCAAAGCCTCCTTGATAAAGTGCAACATCCCCACCGACACCTGGGAGTCCCTGGCCAAAGACCGCCCTAAGTGGAGAAAGAGCATCCGGGAGGGCGCAGAGCACCTCGAGTCTCGTCACTGAGAGCAGAAAACAAGCGCAGGCAGCGGAAGGAGCGTGAAGCAAACCAGACTCCCCACCCACTCTTTCCTCCAACGACTGTCTGTCCCACCTGCGACAGAGACTGTAATTCCCATATTGGATTGTTCAGTCAGCTGAGAACTCACTTTTGGAGTGGAAGCAATGTCGAGGGATGGCCTATGATGATGAGAGCCACCTGGTGGACTACTGATGTAATAAAAATAAAGTCATGTGCTGTGCACTGTTCTTATCTGTGATAAGCTGTGTCCCAAGATATCACAGATTGACGATGAGGATATGATTTTCGGATTCCTCAGCTGAAATTTTTGTTGTAGGACCATCCTACCAACTGAAGGAGAGACAGTTAGAGGCTCTTCGTTTTGCAGAAAACCTTAAAAATCATAGGTAAATTTCGAGCACACTTGGCTGAACTGCCGACATTGCTAGAGTCCAGATGACTGCGCCTATGGGAATAATAGAGTGTTTGGGTGAGTTCCATCGCGAATGAGACTATCGGAGCATATGTGGAGCGGCTAGAAATGTTTTTCACCGCAAATAGTATCGTCAAAGTCCCCATAGAAGTAAACCTTAACCGGCCAGTTTTAGAAATGAAATGGGCTATTTTCTTGACTGAAACCCTGAAAAATGTGGTTGTTCCTGCCAAATCGATGGATGTATCACTGAAGGAGATTTTAACCAAGTTAAAACAGCACTACATTCCTGAGCCCCTGAAAATTGCTGAAAGTTATCGTTTGGGAACATGATGAGGGTATCAGTGAGTACATTGTAGCTTAAAAAAAGTTATTCATTCATTGTCATTTTGGAAACTTTCAGGAACGAGCATTGCGTGACCGCTTTGTTTGTGGGTTGAAAAATGAACAAATCAGAAGAAAGTTGTTGTCAACCCCTAATTTGACTTTTGATTTAGCTTGTCAGACAGCTAGTCGATGGATATGGCCGATCGTTACTTCTGAGAATTTTGTGCCATTTCCAGTCATCAGACAACCAAGATGAATCGGCGGCAGGCTAAAAGTAAAAGGCAGTTGGGTCTAACTCATTCTGGGATTTGGTCCCACAGGTGTTGCTCACCCTCTGGTCTCCTATAAGAGTGGATATTCTTCACCTGTTACAGGGTCTTATCATCTCAGGATCTCCGTTTCCATCCTAACAATAGTTCTTGAACAATCCAAGTTCAAAACGCCTTTTAATTCACACCAGTCTCACCACTCTCGCCAGTCACATCTTTCATCTCTTCAACTCCCAGCCTCTTTCAGTCCCTACTTCTCTTCAACCTCCCCTTCTTTGCTTTGCAAGTCTCCACCCGCTCCACATGCTCCCTCTGCAGGGGCAATATTCTTTAAAGGGGAGAATCTTAAAGGGGCTATACCATCTTTCAGGATCAGGGCCCTCATCAGCCCATGACAACCATACCAGCCCTCAATCAGGGTGATTGATGATGATGATATATAAGAACATAAGAAATAGGAACAGGAGTAGGCCATACGGTCCCTCGAGCCTGCTCCACAATTCAATAAGATCATGGCTGATCTGATCATGGACTCAGCTCCACTTCCTTACCCGCTCCCCATAACCCCTTATTGTTTAAGAAACTGTCTATTTCTATCTTAAATTTATTCAATGTCCCAGATTCCACAGATTTCTGAGGCAGCAAATTCCACAGATTTACAACCCTCTGAGAGAAGAAATTTCTCCTCATCTCAGTTTTAAATGGGCGATCCCCTTATTCTAAGATCTAGTTCTAGTCTCCCCCATCAGTGGAAACATCCTCTCTGCATCCATCTTGTCAAGCCCCCTAATAATCTTATACGTTTCGATAAGATCACCTCTCATTTTTCTGAATTCCAATGAGTAGAGGCCCAACCTACTCAACCTTTCCTCATAAGTCAACCCCCTCATCCCCTGAATCAACCTAGTGAACCTTCACTGATCTGCCTCCAAAGCATGTATATCCTTTAGTAAATATGGAAACCAAAACTGCACGCAGTATTTCAGGTGTGGCCTCACCAATACCTCATCCGCGCTCTCATCTGTCGAGAACAGACCCAGCGGATTGACGGGCGACAATCAGAGCTCCTCAGCACCAGATGTAGTACGATCGTCCGCCGACTCCTGCCCTGGGCCCCCACCTTCTGGCCTCTGTGGCTTTGCCAGGGGCCGTGCTGCTGGTTGAGCTGCAAGACACAAATGAGGTTATTAGAGGAGAAGGGGATGCTGACAAGGTGAGTCCAGCGCCACACACAGCATATGCATGACAAAAGCACCACCGCTCGCAAAATCATCACAGACATCACATTTCATCACAATCAACACATTGTGCATTGCAATGATTTTCATTAGGCCAGCATTATTTCTTTGACACTTTTAGAAATCATCTTGCATATATGATTGTTCGGATATGAGTTGGTGTGGCATCTAGTGACTTTACATCATGCAAAGACGTAAGCTTTACGCACGTGGCATCATTTCAGGGTCTGCAGGTGCATCCGTGGCTGCCGGAGGTGCTTCCCCATGAATGCTAGCACTCGCTCCTCCATCTCTGTGATGTCGCTGGAGACTGGTGGCCCCCCACCCATTCGCCTCTGCATGGAACTCATCGTCGAAAGCTTCTTCTATAAAAGGTGACAGGATGACATGGCTAGGTACTGTCACAGAGACTGATACAACACATAACTGACAGATGTAATCATGATTATTATGATTATTTTCATTCTTTACCTAAAGACGTACACCGTGACCGCAGGCTTTGAGTAAAACATTCCCAGTAAAAGTGCAAGACCACATCTGCTGATAGTCACTCATGAGTGTTACAAATTAAATTATATAAGTACACATAAATCAATGTAATACTTACTCTTGCAGATCCCACAAGGTCGTTCCATCGTTGCCGCATTGGTTGTACTCACGCACCTCGTTGGTCGCCGATGAGACCACCTCTGCTATTTCATACAGCAGTGCCTGGTCTCCAGTTGTCTTGGATCCCCTTGCCACTGGACCAAGACCTTGCTCAGCTAGGCTCGTGTGGTGGCCGATGTGCAACGATCACCCCACGTTAAAAGAACTCACGCACAGGCATCTTCCACTCCGTTAACATGAAGTTCGGAACCTGGAACGTCAGGACCCTCATGGACAACTCCAACAGCGACAGGCCGAAACGTCGCATTGACATAGTTGCTCGGCAACTTAGACGCTTTGACATCTACATCGTCGCCCTAAGCGAGACCCGGCGGGCAGGGGAAGGCCAGCTCAAGGAACAAGGTGGAGGTTAAACCTTTTTTCTGGAAAGGAAAACCAGAGGAAGAACTCCGTCTTCACGGAGTCGGCTTTGCCGTCAGGAATGAGCTGGTCGACCGCCTCAAAGCCTCCCCCTGCGGGGTTAATGAACGTCTCATGACTCTTTGACTCACCCTATCCCGAAACCAATGCACCACAGTCATCATTGCGTATGCCCCAACACTCGATGCAATTGATGAGACCAAAGAGGGTTTTTATTCCAACCTCGAAACATCCCTGTCCCGCGTCCCCGCAGTCGACAAACTGATTCTCCTAGGTGGCTTCAACACCAGGGTCGGCAAAGACACAGCCCTCTGGGGAGGCGTGATTGGCAGAGAGGGGTTATGGAAAGCCAACTCCAGTGGTACCCTACTCCTGACAAAATGTCTAGAACATGAACTTCTCATCATAATCATCATCATCATAGGCAGTCCCTCGGAATCGAGGAAGACTTGCTTCCATTCCCAAAGTGAGTTCTTTGGTGGCTGAACAGTCCAATGCGGGAGCCACAGACTCTGTCATAGGTGGGACAGACATTCTTCGGGGGAACAGGGGGTGGGACTGGTTTTCTGCACACTCCTTCTGCTGCCTGCGCCTGACCTTTTCACACTCGCCGCATTGAGATTTGAAGAGCTCAACACCCAACCGGATGCACTTTCTCCATCAAGGGCGATCTTCAGCCAGGGACTCCCAGATGTCAGGTGATGACGTCGCACTTTACCAGAGAGGCTTTGAGGGTGTCCATGTAACGTTTCCGCTGCCCACCTTTGGCTCGTTTGCCGTGAAGGAGCTCCGCATAGAGCAATTGCTTATCACCAACACCCTGTTCCGCCAAAGGAACAAATACAAGGCATCGTGGCAACACCCTCGCTCCAAACACTGGCACCTGCTCGACTATGTCATCATCCGAGCCAGGAATTGCAAGGATGTGCACATCACCCGCGCCATGACAGGAGCAGATGACTGCTGGACGGATCATCGCCTAATCCAATCCATCATCAATATTAACATAGCCCCAAAGCGGAAGGAACAGCAGAAGCAGTGCCACAAAAAAGTCAATGCCGGGGCGCTTAAAGACCCAACTAAAAGAGCCAGCGCCTCACAGCTAACCTGCCGTGCCTCAATGACCCTGAAATGCTGAATGCCCACAGCGCTTGGTCTACCCTCCAGGTCTCCCTAATCAGTGCTTATGAAGAGACACTTGGTCACTCAACCAGAAAACACCAGGACTGGTTTGATGAGAATGATCAGGAGATCCAAGAACTAATAGATCGCAAGCACAGAGCATTTCTCAGCCTCAAGCAACAACCCATCTCTGGAGCAGCAAAGCAACATTGCAGGTGGCTCAAGGCCGAGGTCCAACAAAAAACCCGGGACCTAAAGAACAGGTGGTGGATGGAGAAAGAACAGGAGATACAACAACTGGCCGACAGCCATGATGTGTGAGGATTCTTCATCGCATTCAAAGCCACCTATGGTCCAAACTTCCAAGGCATCACCCCACGGCTGGCCAAGAATGGGGAAACACTCGTCAAGGACACTGAAATGTCTGTAGCTCTACACTGTGGATGCCTGTGTTACAGCAGCTAGTGCTGTTAAATAAAGAGGTCAACTGACCAGAAGATCAGAAGTTTCCGGAACTTGCAGCCATCTTACAGGTTGTGCGTTGTGTGGTCTCTGAAGATATGACATTTGGCGACGAGAATGGGATGTAATCGGATAATACAAAGCTGAAATTTTTGTTGGTGAAGGATTCAGCCAGCCGACAGAGAGACTTTGAGAGCTTCTCTGTTTTTGGAAACAGCTACAAATCCAACGTAAATTACGAGCACACTTGGTTAAACCGCTAGAGTCAAAATGGCTGCCCCTATGGGAGTTATAGGGCATTTGGGAGCATTTCAACGTGACTGTGAAAGTTTCAGAGCGTGTGTGGATTGGCTAGAAATGTTTTTTGCTGCAAATAATATTATCAAAATCCCCGGTAATGAAGACAATAACCGGGCGGTGTTGGAACGAAAAAGAGTTATATTCTTAACTGAGGCCGGGCCCGAGTTGTATGAAACTCTGATAAATTTGTTTGTGCCTGACAAGCTAAAGCTGAAACAGATTCTAACTAAGTTAGACCAACATTACAGTCCCATTCCATTAGAAATTGCTGAAAGTTATCGTATCAGAATAAGAAATCAGAAGACCGAAGAAAATATCAGTGAGTACATTGTAGCATTAAAAAAGCTATCTATTCATTGTACTTTCAGAGACTTTCAGAACCGAGCATTGCGAGACCATTTTGTTTGTGGGATGAAAAATGTTGCAATCAGAAGAAAGTTATTGACGGCGCCTAACTTGACTTTTGATTTAAGTTTGTCAGACAGCTAGGTTGATGAGCATGGTCAACCAATATTCCCAAGAATTTCAAATTAATTTCAGTCATCAGACAACCAAGGTGAATTGCCTGTAGGTTCAAAGTAAAAGGCAGTGGGGCCCCAAAGTCTCAGAAACTGGAAATGGGAACAGAGCATTAATGTCCTGCTATCGGTGCCTGGGCCAACACATTGCTTAAAGTTGTCCATATGTGAAGGCAGAGTGTTTCGTCTGGAGGAAAACTGGGCATCCTGCGAAGGCATGCCGACAGAAGGGTAAACCAGCTTTCAAAGCTATGAGTAGAAATCCCCAGAGACTACATAGCATAGCATACAACAGGACGAGGAGATGTTCGAGTTAAACGTCATCAGGAGGTTAACGGACAGCGATTCGAAAAGTATCATAATCCACATAGATGTTGCAGGATTCAAGATACCCATGGAAATCGACACAGGTGCATCCGTGAATGTAGTACCAGAGTCACTATATCTCAACAAATTGCGGGATTTCCCATTGGAGAAAGCCAAGATAGAGCTGCGAGGCTACTCGGGAGAGCACATGCCGGTGGTAGGTCGTATCACTGTACCGGTGAAATACGCGGATCTAGTTCAGAGCTTGCCTCTAATAGTAGTGAAAGGAGATAAGTCTGCCTTACTAGGAAGAAATTGGTTGGGATCACTGAAGCTGGGTTGCAGTGAGATTTTTCGCGTTAAAACAAGATTTGCGTCAAAGGATGATATCATCAAGAATTATCCGAAGGTGTTCTGCGAAACAGGCAGTCCGATCCAAGGCTTCAAGGCGAGTGTCAGGGTACAGAAGGATGCTAGATCGGTTTACTGCAAGCCACGTTCCGTACCATATGCACTCAAGGAGAAAGTTGAGCAAGAACTCAAAAGACTAGAGACTGAGAACATTATTTCTAAGATAGATCAATGTCATTGGGCTACACCCATTGTTGTTGTACCTAAGTCTGATGGTAAGGTAAGATTGTGTGGTGATTATAAAGTAACCATAAACCAGGGTTCGAGAGGGTAATGTCCCCAATACATTGCCGAATAGAGAAGATTTGTTCACAACACTGACAGGGTCAGATTTTCTCAAAGTTGGATCTTATTAATGCCTACTTACAGCTTGAACTAGATGAGGAGTCCAAGTCATGTTTGACTATAAATACTTATCTAGGCCTATATCAATTTAATAGACTACCTTTTGGAGTGTCTTCTGCCCCGGCCATATTCCAAGGGGTGATGAACCAGATTTTGCAAGGTATTGAAGTGGTAATATGTTATTTGGATGACATACTAATTTCAGCACCAAATAGGCAAATTCATATTAACATATTGAATGAAGTCCTCAAACGGCTAGAGAAGCACAGAGTACGAGTGTCTGCTCGTAAGTGTGAGTTGTTTAAAAACTCAGTGGAGTACTTAGGGTACAGAGTAGACAAAGATAGTTTCCATCCAACCAAGGAAAAACTGAATGAAATCAGAAATGCACCCACTCCCAAGAATGTCACTGAACTTCGATCATTTTTAGGTCTTTTGAACTATTATGGGAAGTTCCTACCAAATTTGGCTACAGTATTACATCCACTGAATGAACTATTGAAAAAACAGGTCCATTGGAAGTGGTCAAAAGAATGAGATACAGCATTCAAGGAGTGTAAAAGCAATTTGGTAGAGAGCACCATGTTAGTTCACTATGACATATCTCAGGAGATCAAGCTAGCTTGAGGTTCTAGCCCCAAGTGTAGATCAAGGTCAGTCCTTGGAGAAAAAACTCTCCTCAGACTCAGCCTAGAATAAGTCAAAGTCCTACAACAAAATTGGAAAGTTCTGTTCAAGAAAGCAGGTATCCTCTTCAAAATAGAAAAGCAGTGGTTAAGTTTAAACTGCAAATATGGAAAATAATTTCATATCGTCTGTTTGTGTTATAGAATTCTATAGTAGAATTTGGAAACATAAAATGGGTTCCATTTGAGAAATGTATATCAAGAGCTGGGTATACCATGCAAGTCATGTACAATGATTATTTGTTATGATTAACTTCTTCAATAAGGAGGCAGAAGTGTTATAGAGCCACCAAGTGGACTGCTGATGTAATAACAATAAAGCCATGTACTCTGCAAATTCTGGGAGCCATGTTGTGCAGTTGTGTGTATAAGTTGCGTCTCAAGATATCACAATCAGGCCAAAAACTTGCTCTGCCATTCGATGAGATCACGGCTGGTCTGTATCTTAACTCTATCCAGCCACCTTAGCTCAATATCTTTTTATACCCATGTCTGGCAAAAATCTATTAATTTCAATTTAAATGTACTAATTGAACGAGCCTCAACTGCTTTTTGTGGGAGAGAGTTCCACACTTCTACCACCCTTTGCATGAAGAAGTATTTCCTAACTTCTCTCCTTAAAGGCCCAGCTCTGATTTTAAGGTTATGTTCCCTTGTCCTAGACTCCTCCACCAGTGGAAAAAGTCTCTCTCTATCAACCCTATCAATTCCTTTCAAAATGCTAAAAATCTCAATCAAATTACACCTTAACCTTCTTTATGCCAGAGAATACAAGCCTAATTTATGCAAGTGCAACTCCTAATCTAACCCTTGGAACCCTGGTAACATCCTGGTGAATCTGCATTGCCCTCCTTCCAAGGGCAAAATATCCTTTATAAGGTGTGGTGCCCAGTACTGTGCACAGTACTCCAGATGTGTTCTAAGCAGGACTTTTTATACCTGTAGCAAAACTTCCTCCTCTTTATATTCTAGCCCTCTAGTTACAAATGCTAAAATTCCTTGATTATTTATTTTACCTGATCATTACATTTTAGTGATCTGTGTACATGAAGACCTAAATCTCTTTAGATCGCCGCTGCACCTAGCTTTTCACCATTTAAATAATACTCGGATCTATCCTGTATTGGTCCAACATGGATGATCCCACATTTACCTGCATTGAATTCCATCTGCCACAGTTGCCCGAGGGAAGCAGTAGTGGTCAGTGGAGCAGGAACCTGCTGTCCTCTCTCAGGATAAAGCATTCCTGATCCCACCATTGCCACTTCACCATTGCACTTGTTGCTGCCTGTCACCCAGCCAGCCCAGACTATTGCCGCCCAGCCTGAGGTGGTGCAGTCAACAGCATTTCAGGCCCAGAGCAGATCGAGGGCATCCTGCAAGTCTTCTATAGTGTCTGGCCCTGAAACACACCAGCCTTCCACCAGCCTGCTGCAGCCACAAGGGACACACTGCAGAGGAGTATTAGAATAGGTCAATGAAAGAGGTAATATAAGGAAATGCACAATGGTGATGAATAAATACACATTTATACATTTTATTGTTGTTTCATAAATGTTGATTGGAATGTTTAATGTTTGCTGTTGTCTCTCATTTCAGTTTTGGGCCTTTGGTAAAGAAGAGAAATTGATGTGGTGATGGGGACATCCAGAGGAACCGGGAAGTGGGATAGAAATCAGTGGAAATGAGCTCTGATGAGACAGTCACAGACCTCCCTTGCAGGATTGTGATGGAGTCGCTACCTCCTCCATCGCAGGTGTTGCGCCTCCTCGTCCCCCTGCTGTTGCTCCTCCTCCTGATCTCCCTGCTCCTCCTCCTGGTCCTCCTCCTCCTCCTGAGGGGGTGCAGCTATGCCTGGTGTCAATGGCTGTGCCCTCATGATGTCCAGGTTGTGCAGCGTGCAGCAGACGTCGGCAATTAGGGACAACCACTCAGGTGAGTACTGGAGGACTCCTCCCGAGTGGTCAAGGCAGTTGCTTGAGCACTCCAATGGTCTGCTCAAGATGTATCTGGTGGCAGCATGGCTCTCATTGTATGAGAGCTGGGCAGGGTTGATAGAGTTACAGAGGGGTGTCATGAACCAGATGGAGAACAGAAAGCCCTTGTCTCCGAGCAGCCAACCGCAGGCTTAATGTGATGGCTGGAAGAGAGCTGGCACACCGGTCTGGTGCAGGATGAAGGCATCATGACTGCTTCCAGAATAGCGGGCATTGACGGTGAGGATATGGCATGTGTGCTCGCACACCAACAACACATTAAGTGATTGGTAGCCTTTGCGGTTACTGAAGATCTCAGAATTGTGATGCGGTGCCCGCAAAGCGACATGGGTGCAGTCAATGGCGCTCTGCACCATGGGGAAGTCTGCTATCCTGATGAATCCACATGCACACTGGTGCTGCTTCTCTCTGCTCATGGGGAAGGAAATGTAGTCCCTTCTCCTCTGTAGAGAGCATCTGTAACCTCACGGATACAGCAATGGACGGCAAACTGGGAGTTGTTGAACTTGTCTCCTGTTGCACACTGGAAGAATCCATTGGTGTAGAAATTGAGCGCGATGGTCACCTTGACTGCCACTGAGAGCGCCTTCCTTACCCGTCTGAGGCTCCAGGTCTGGTTGCAGGGTATAGCAGAGCTCTGTGACCACGTCCTTGTTGAAGCGCAGTCTTTGAACGCACTGCTCCTCAGTGAAATTGATGTAGAACTGCTGCCAGAATATCCTGGGAGGGTAAAGTCTCCATTTGACAGCCCTGTTGCACATTCTCCCTCTGGCCACATCTTGCTGTTCTTGTCTCCCTCTCTCTCTCCTTGCCTTGCTTCCCCTCTCTCTGTCTGTGCCTTTCTCCCTCTCTCTCTCTGTGCCTTTCTTCCCCTCTCCCTCTCCCTCTCTCTGTGCCTTTCTCCCTCTCTCTCTGCCTTTCTCCCTCTCTCTCTCTCCCACTGCCTTTCTCCCTTTCTCCCTCTCTCTCCCTCTCTCCCTTTCTCCCTCTCTCCCTCTCACTCTCTGTGCCTTTCTCCCTCTCTCTCTCTCTGCCTTTCTCCTTCTCTCTCTCTCGCCCCGCTGCCTTTCTCCCTGTCTCTCTCTCTCTCTCTGCCTTTCTCCCTCTCTCTCTCTCTCTCTCTGCCTTTCTCCCCCTCTCTCTCTCTCTCCCCCGCTGCCTTTCTCCCTGTCTCTCTCTCTCTCTCTCTGCCTTTCTCCCTCTCCCTCTGCCTTTCTCCCTCTCTCTCTCCCTCTGCCTTTCTCCCCCTCTCTCTCTCTCTCTCTCTCTCTGTCTTTCTCCTCTCTCTCTCTCTATGCCTTTCCACCTGTCTCTGCTTTTCTTCTTCTATTGTATTTCCTTTTCCCTGTCTTTCTATGGGGAAAAAGCAGGAATATGGTGTTGAGATAGAGGATCAGCCATGATCATATTGAATGGCGGTGCAAACTCAAGGGCCAAATGGCCTACTACTGCTCCTATTTTCTATGTTTCTCCTTGTATTGCTGCATCTCTTTCTCTCTGCATTTCTCTCTGCTTTTGTCTCCGCTAAAATAACCTCCAATGGTGACGTCACAGCGGGAGGTCAAGGGCCAACACAGCCCCCATGAAATGAGATAAATGTTGCATAGTCAAATCTGCCCTAAATTAAACAAAGCAATAGTTAAGAGCCAGAACAGTCCTTGAGGGGAAAACTGCTACAATCCTTGCAGCAAGCTGAAAATAATAATTGCCGCCAGAAAAGTTTTCGACAAGATGGCGCCGTTAAATAATGCTTCTCCAGCCGCTCCCGCCAGCAACTCGACAGTTAAATCTATGCCCCCTGGTTATTGAGCCCTCTGCTAACGGAAATAGATCCTTCCTATCCACTCTGTCTATGCCCCTCATAATTTTATACAGCTCAATTAAATCTCCCCTCAGCCTCCTCTGTTCTAAAGAAACCAACCTCAGCCTATCAATTTTTCCTCAAAGTTAAAATGTTACAGTCCTGGCAATATCCTCGTAAATCTCCTCTGTACCCTTCCAGTGCAATCACATTTTTCCTGTAATGTGGTGACCAGAACTGTATGCAGTACTCAAGCTGTGGCCTAACTAGTGTTGTATACAGTTCTAGCATAACTTCCCTGTTCTTATATTCTATGCCTCTAATAAAGGAATGCATTCCATATGCCTTTTTAACTACCTTATCGACCTGTCCTGCTACCTTTAAGGATATGTGGATATAGACTCCAAGGTCCCTCTGTTCCTCCACACCTCTCAGTATCCTTGCATTTATTGTGTATTCCCTTGCCTTGTTGCACCTACCCAAATGCATTACCTCACACTTCTCCAGATTGAATTCCATTTTACACTTTTCTGCTCAACTGACCAGTTCATCGATATCTTCCTGTAATCTAAAGCTTTCCTCCTCACTGTCAACCACACCATCAATTTTTGTAATCATTTGCAAACTTCTTTATCATGCCCCCTACATTTAAGTCTAAGTCATTAATATATACTACAAAAAGCAAGGGACCAAGCACTGAGCCCTGTAGAACCCCACTGGAAACAGCCTTCCAGTCACAAAAACACCCATCAACCATTACACTTTGCTTCCTGCCTCCGAGCCAATTTTGGATCCAATTTGCCACTCTTCCTTGGCTCCCATGGGTTTTTACGTTTTTGATCAGTCTGCCATGTGGGACCTTGTCAAAAGCCTTGCTAAAATCCATGTAGACTACATGAAACACACTGCCCTCATCGATCGTCCTTGCTACCTCCTCAAAAAATTCAATCAAGTTATTCAGACATGACCTTCCCTTAATAAATCCATGCTGATTGTCCTTAATTAATCTGTATCTTTCTAAATGAAGGTTTATATGGTCCCTCAGAATTGATTCCAATAATTTAACCACCACTGAGGTTAAACTAATTGGCCTGTAATTGCTCAGTTTATCCCTTCCTCCCTTTTTAAACAATGGAATATTAGCAGTTCTCCAATCCTCTGGCACCACTCCTGTAGCCAGAGTGGATTAGAAAATGATGGTCAGAGCCTCCGCTATTTCCTCCCTTGCTTCTTTTAATAGCCTAGGATATATTTCATCTGGTCCTGGTGTTTTATCTACTTTCAAAGTTTTAAACTCTCTAATACTTCCTCTCTTACAATGTTTAGCCCATCCAATATTTCACTCTCTTCCTCCTTAACTTCAACATCAACATCGTCCCCCTCTTTCGTGAAGACAGTCGCAAAGTATTCATTAAGTATCTTACCCACACCCTCTGCCTCCACACATAGGTTACCATTTTGGTCCCTAATAGGACCTACTCTTTCCTTAGTTATCCTTTTGCTCTTTATATAATTTTAAAACATCTTTGAGTTTTCTTTGATTCGAGTTGCCAATATTTTTTCATGACCTTTCTTTACTTATCTAATTTCCTTTTTAATTTCACCCCTACACTTTCTATACTCTTCCAGGCTTTCTGTAGTATTGAGCTCTCGATGTCTGACATAAGCTTCCCTTTTTTTACCCTATCTGACCCTGTGTGAACCTTGTCATCCAGGGGGCTCTAAATTTGGCAGTTCTACCCTTTTTCTTTGTGGGAACATGTTGAATGCCTTCCACTGCTCTGACACAATCTACCTTAAAGTAGCTGTTTCCAGTCCTTGTTTGCTAAATCACTTCTCAACTTAGTAAAACTGGCCTTCCCCAATTTAGAACCTTTACTCCTGTTTTATGTTTGTCCTTATCCATAACTATGCTAAAACTAACTGAATTATGAGCCCAGAAATCCCAGCCTCACCGGATGCGTATGGAGTTTCTACGGACCCGGGAAGGCATCGGAAAAGCTGGTTTTCAGCACATAATGTGTATGCACTGAAAACTGTCTTTTCCGATCTGTCAAGTTTCTGGCTTGACAGATCTCGCGCAAATCGGGAGCGAGGACATTTGCAAGTGCAAGATTGCGGGATTTACGCATATCTTGCCCATCAAATGTCCTCAAAACTGTAAAAGAATGGCCATTCTCCTCTTTTCACTTTTGTACCACCCATTTTAACCACCCCTCCACACTGATCACCCATGCACAGTGCAGCAAAGTTCAATGGCTTCAACCTGCAACCTGGTACGGTGGTGCAGCGGTTATGTGCAGCTGGATTAGTAACCCAGAGGCTTTGACTAATAAATTGAGAGAATATAAATCCAAATCATGGCAGTTTGAGAATTTGAATTCTGTTTTTTAAAATCTGGAAATAAAAAGCTGGTATCAGTAAAAGTGACCATGAAGCTGTTGGTTTGTCGTCAACACCGAACTGGTTCACTCATGTCTTTTGGGAAGGAAACCTGCTGTCTTTACCTGGTCTAGCCTATATGTGACTTACCAACATTTTAACTGCCCTCTAGAGTAGGCTAACAAGGCACTCGGTTGGATATAGGCTAACTAGGGATGGGCAATAAATGCCAGCCTTGCCAGCAGTGCCCACATCCCAAGAATGAATATTTTAAAACCTGCATTTGGAAGTCCCCTTGAAACTGCGTTCAGGGCAAACCAATTTGTTAACGGGAGCATCAAACAGCATTCAGCCTCTTATTTGCATTTGCAGGGCGCGGGCCCTGGACACCTATACAGGGTCCTTTCCCAAAATGGCGGATAGTGTCTCTGGCTCAGAATGGACCACACGCTGCCAGCCATATTGATTCCTTTTGCATCTGTTTCAGTCCTGTAACACGGGTGCAAGTTCATGGAATTTCTAGGCTTAAGTGTTCACATCTTCCTCCAATTATCTGTCAAGCCTGTAGATGGTGCTGTGATATCAAACCTGCCACATAACCATTTTATAGTGAGAGCATCTTGACAGCATGGTTATGAAAAGATAGCAGTTTCTACTGATCATCCGATGTAACTTCAGTGGAAGTGCCTTGTACGCCATTTTTGCAGGGTTTCTGTGGCTCTTCTGCCTAAGTTACGGTATGGTTGGGAGAAACCCCACAAAGATTCACCTGCATGGTATTCTGAGTCTGCATGCAGTTACAGGTTATAGCCACATGGGTGCACAGCAATTTTCATTTGATTTTCTAACTCCTGTTGACTTTAAGCTTTCAGGGAGCTCAGTTATCATAGGAAGTTGTAGAATCATAGAATAGTATAGCACTGAAGGTGGCCACTTGGCCGATCGAGTCTGCGCCGGCTCTTTCGAAGAGCAATCCAATTAGTCCCACTCCCCCGCTCTTTCCCCATATCCCTGGCATTTTCCCGGGAGGCAGTAGCGTCCCCCTCCCCCGGGTGAAAAGTGTTGTGCGCCCATTAAGGCCACCCCTCCCCCACGGGTGTGCTATTGGGGCTATAAAAAGGAGCAAGTTCACCCACTTAATGTTTCAATGAGATAATCTCCCATCCTTTAAACTCTAAAGAATATATAGGCCCAGTCTACTCAATCTCTCCTTGTAAAACAATTCCCTCATCCCAGAAATCAGTTTAGTAAACCTACGTTGCACTCCCCCCCTAAGGCAATTATATCCTTCCTTGGGTAAGAAAACCAAACTGGACACAATACTCCATGTGTGGTCACACCAAGGCCCTATATATTATTTACTCATACGCTGATCCCATCGTAATAAAGGATAACACACCATTTATTTTCATAATTGCTGGCTGTACCTGTATGCTATCTTTCTGTGATTCGTGTACAAGGACACCGCGGTCTCTCTAAATATCAGCATTTCCCAGTCTCTCACCATTTAAAAAATATTCTGCTTTTCTGTTTTTCCAATAAAGTGGATATCTTTACACTTCTCCATATTATATTCCATCTGCCACATTTTTGCCCAATCACTTAACCTGTCTAAATCATTTTGCATCCTCCTCACAATTTAGCCCAGCAGCGTCGGGAGCAGCATTCGGGAGGTGGAGCAGCGAGCGGCGAGAGGTGAGAGGCCTACTAAAGGCCCAGCAGCATCAAGAGCAGCAGTCGGGAGCCGGAGCAGTGAACCGCAAGAGGGGAAAGGCCTACTAAAGGCCCAGCAGCATCAAGAGCAGCAGTTGGGAGGCGGAGCAGTGAACGGCGAGAATGGAAAGGCTACAAAAGTCCTAGCAGCATCGGGAGCAGCAGTCGAGAGGGGGAGCAGCGAGCGGCGTGAGGTGAGAGGTCTACTAAAGGCCCAGCAGTGTCGAGAGTAGCAGTCGGGAGGCGGAGCAGCGAGCTGCGAGAGGGGAAAGGCTACAAAAGGCCCAGCAGCATTGGGAGCAGCAGTCGGGAGGCGGAGCAACAAGTGGCGAGAGGTGAGAGGCCTACTAAAGGCCCAACAGCAAGCTACTGCAGGGAGAAAGGGCATAAAAGAAGTAAAAAGAAATTGAAAGGTGATGTCAAAGCCAAGGGGGTAAGTGATTGGTGAATAGTTTTTCCTTATCTTTATCTTTTTCTTATCAGTAAGTAACCTTTGGCATAGTTGCCAAATTAAATTAATTTAACGGATAAGTCACGGCAGGAGAGCCCAGTCCCATGTCATGCTCCTCCTGTGCTATGGGGGAAATCGGGGCAGTGTTCCTGATGACTATGTATGCAGGAAGTGTATCCAGCTGCAGCTCCTATCAGACCGCATGACGGCGCTGGAGCTGCGCATAGATTCACTCTGGTGCATCCGCGATGCTGGGGATGTCCTGAATAGCACATTTAGTGAGTTGGTCACGCCACAGGTAAAGGTTACAAAGGCAGATAGGGAATGGGTGACCATCAAGCAGAACAGGAATAGGAAGGCAGTGCAGCAGTCCCCTGCAGTCATCTCCCTCCAAAACAGATACACCGTTCTGGATACTGTTGGGGGAGATGGCTCATCAGGGAAAGGCAGCTGCAGCCAAGTTCATGGACCGTGGGTGGCTCTGCTGCGTGGGAGGGCAAGAAAAAGAATGGGAGAGCTATAGTGGTAGGGGATTCTATTGCAAGGGGAATAGATAGGCGTTTCTGCAGTCGCAACCGAGACGCCAGGATGGTATGTTGCCTCCCTGGTGCAAGGGTCAAGGATGTCTCGGAGCGGGCTGCAGAGTATTCTGGAGGGGGAGGGTGAACAGTTGTCATGGTGCATATAAGTACCAATGATATAGGTAAAAAATGGGATGAGGTCCTACAAGTTGAATTTATGGAGCTAGGAGTTAAATTAAAAAGTCGGACCACAAAGGTAGTAATCTCAGGATTGCTGCCAGTGCTACATGCTAGTCATAGCAGGATAGCTCAGATGAATACATGGCTTGAGGAGTGGTGCAGGAGGGAGGGATTCAAATTCCTGGGACTTTGGAATCGGTTCTGGGGGAGGTGGGACCAGTACAAACCGGACGGTCTGCACCTGGGCAGGACCGGAACCAATGTCCTCGGGGAAGTGTTTGCTAGTGCTGTTGGGGAGGAGTTAAACTAATGTGGCAGGGGGGTGGGAACCTATGCAGGAAGACAGAGGGAAGTAGAATAGGGACAGAAGCAAAAGATAGAAAGAAGAAAAGTAAAATTGGAGGGCAGAGAAACCCAAGGCAAAAATCAAAAAGGGCCACATTACAGCAAAATTCTAAAAAGAGACAAAGTGTGTTAAAAAGACAAACCTGAAGGCTCTGTGCCTCAATGCGAGGAGTATTCGTAATAAGGTGGACGAATTAACTGCGCAGGCAGCTGTTAACAAATATGATATAATTGGGATTACAGAGACATGGCTCCAGGGTGACCAAGGTTGGGATCTCAACATCCAGGGGCATTCAACATTCAGGAAGGATAGACAGAAAGGAAAAGGAGGTGGGGTAGCGTTGCTGGTTAAAGAGGAAATTAACGCAATAGTAAGGAAGGACATGAGCTTGGATGATGTGGAATCTGTATGGGTAGAGCTGCGGAATGCCAAAGGGCAGAAAACGCTAGTGGGTGTTGTGTAAAGACCACCAAACAGTAGTAGTGAGGCTGGGGACAGCATCAAACAAGAAATTAGGGATGCGTGCAATAAAGGTATAGCAGTTATCATGGGCGACTTTAATCTACATATAGATTGGGCTAACTGGTAGAAATACGGTGGAGGAGGATTTCCTGGAGTGTATTAGGGATGGTTTTCTAGACCAATATGTCGAGGAACCAACTAGGGGGCTGGCCATCCATCTGGGTGATGTGTAATGAGAAAGGACTAATTAGCAATCTTGTTGTGCGAGGCTCCTTGGGGAAGAGTGACCATAATATGGTAGAGTTCTTTATTAAGATGGAGAGTGACACAGTTAATTCAGAGACTAGGGTCCTGAACTTAAGGAAAGGTAACTTCGATGATATGAGATGTGAATTGGCTAGAATAGACTGGCAAATGATACTTACAGGGTTGACGGTGGATAGGCAATGGCAAACATTTAAAGATCACATGGATGAACTTCAACAATTGTACATCCCTGTCTGGAGTAAAAATAAAACGGGGAAGGTGGCTCAACCGTGGCTAACAAGGGAAATTAGGGATAGTGTTAAATCCAAGGAAGAGGCATATAAATTGGCCAGAAAAAGCAATAAACCTGAGGACTAGGAGAAATTTAGAATTCAGCAGAGTAGGAGAAAATAGAGTATGAGATAGAGTATGAGAGAAAGCTTGCTGGGAACATAAAAACTGACTGCAAAAACTTCTATAGATATGTGAAGAGAAAAAGATTCATGAAGACAAACGAAGGTCCCTTGCAGTCCGAATCAGATGAATTTATAATGGGGAACAAAGGAATGGCAGACGAATTGAATAAATACTTTGGTTCTGTCTTTACGAAGAAAGACACAAATAACCTTCTGGAAATACGAGGGGACCAAGGGTCAAGCGAGAAGGAGGAACTGAAGGAAATCCTTATTAGTCAGGAAATTATGTTAGGGAAATTGATGGGATTGAAGGCTGATAAATCCCCGGGGCCTGAGAGTACTTAAGGAAGTGGCCCTAGAAATAGTGGATGCATGGGTGATCATTTTCCAACAGTCTATCGATTCTGGATCAGTTCCTATGGACTGGAGGGTAGCTAATGTAACACCACTTTTTAAAAAAGGAGGGAGAGAGAAAACGGGGAATTATAGACCAGTTAGCCTGACATCGGTAGCTGGGAAAATGTTGAAATCAATTATTAAAGATGAAATAGCAGCGCATTTGGAAAGCAGTGACAGGTTCGGTCCATGGATTTATGAAAGGGAAATCATGCGTGACAAATCTTCTAGAATTTTTTGAGGATGTAACTAGTAGAGTCGACAAGGGAGAACCAGTGGATGTGGTGTATTTGAATTTGGGCTTTTGACAAGTTCCCACACAAGAGATTAGTGTGCAAAATTAAAGCACATGGTATTGGGGGTAATGTATTGACGTGGATAGAGAACTGGTTGGCAGACAGGAAGCAGAGAGTCTGGATAAACGGGTCCTTTTCAGAATGGCAGGCAGTGACTAGTGGGGTGCCGCAAAACCCAGTGCTGGGCCCCCAGCCAATTACAATATACATCAATGATTTAGATGAAGGAATTGAGTGTAATATCTCCAAGTTGTAGATGACACTAAGCTTGGTGACGGTGTGAGCTGTGAGGAGGATGCTAAAAGGCTGTAGGTTGACTTGGACAGGTTAGGTGAGTGGGCAAATGCATGGCAGATGCAGTATAATGTGGATAAATATGAGGTTATCCACTTTGACGGCAAAAGCTGGAAGGCAGAATATTATCTGAATGGCGACAGATTAGGAAAAGGGGAAGTGCAACGAGACCTGGATGTCATGGTACATAGTCATTGAAAGTTGGCATGAGGTACAGCAGACGGTGAAGAAGTCAAATGGCCTGTTGGCCTTCATAGCTAGGGGATTTGAGTATAGAAGCAGGGAGGTCTTACTGCAGTTGTACAGGGCCTTGGTAAGGTCTCACCTGGAATATTGTGTTCAGTTTTGGTCTCCTAATCTGAGGAAGGACGTTCTTGCTATTGAGGGAATGCAGCGAAGATTCACCAGACTGATTCCCGGGATGGCAGGATTGACATATGAGGAGAGACTGGATCAACTGGGCCTGTATTCACTGGAGTTTAGAAGAATGAGAGGGGATCTCATGGAAACGTAAAATTCTGACGGGATTGGACAGGTTAGAGGCAGGAAGAATGTTCCCGATACTGGGAAAGTCCAGAACCAGGGGTCACAGTCTAAGGATAAGGGGTAAGCCATTTAGGACAGAGATGAGGAGAAACTTCTTCACTCAGAGAGTTGTTAACCTGTGGAATTCTCTACCGCAGAAAGTTATTGAGGCCAGCTTGTTAGATATGTTCAAGAGGGAGTTAGATATGGCCCTTATGGCTAAAGGGATCAAGGGGCATGGAGAGAAAGCAGGAAAGAGGTACTGAGAGGAATGATCAGCCATGATCTTATTGAATGGTAATGCAGGCTCGAAGGGCCGAATGACCTACTCCTGCACCTATTTGGCATGTTTCTATGTACATTTCCACCTAGCTTTGTATCGTCAGCAAACTTGGATATAGTACATTTGGTCCCCTCATCCAAATCATTTATATAGATTGTGAATAGCTGAGGCCCAAGCACTGATTCTTGCAGTTCCCCATTAGTTTCAGCCTGGCAACCTTAAAATTCCTACTCTCTGCTTTCTGTCCGTCAGCCAATCCTCAATCTATGCTAGTATATTACTGCCAACCCCATGAGCCCTAATTCTGTGTAATAACCTCTAGTGTGGCACCTTATCGAATGTTTTATGAAAATCGAAATACACTGCATCCACTGATTTCCCCTTATCCACCCTGCTAGTTACAATCTCAAAAAACTAACAAATTTGTCAAACATGATTTCCCTTTCATAAAACCATATTGACTCTGCCCAATCAAATTTTTAATTTTCTAATTGTCCATGTTTTCACGTCCCAAATAATAGATTCTAACATTTTACCTACCACTGATGTCAGACTAACTGGCATATTGTTTTCTCTCCCTCCTTTCTTGAATAGCAGAGTTGCATTTGCTATCTACTAATCCACAGGGACCATTGCAAAATCTAGGGAATTGCAGTTGGGAGGGCTTTAAACTAGCTTGGCAGGGGGATGGGAACCCAGGAGAGGGCTCTGAGCTAGTTAGAGTGGGTGAGAGCTCAGATGAACAGAACCCCAAGAAAGGATGCAAAAGGCAGGAGGCAACAGAGCAGAGTAGCACTGGGGTAAGTGTAAACCACAAGGTGATAGGAAGGGACAATATGTTGGAATATAAAGGGGCTGCAGGAGGGGTCAAAACTAAAAATCATGGTTTAAAAACTAGTATTAAAACACTTCACCTAAACGCATGCAGCATATGAAACAAAGTAAATGAGTTGACGGCACAAATCATTACAAATGGGTATGATTTGGTGGCCATTACAGAAACATGGTTGCAGGGTGGCCAAGACTTGGAATTAAACATACAGGGGTATCTGACAAATCGGAAAGATAGACAAGAAGGGAAAGGAGGTGGGGTAGCTCTGTTAATAAAGGATGATATCAGGGCAGTTGTGAAAGATGATATTGGCTCTAATGAACAAAATGTTGAATCATTATGGGTGGAGATTAGAGATAGTAAGGGGAAAAAGTCACTGGTGGGCATAGCTTATAGGCCCCCAAATAATAACTTCATGGTGGGGCGGGCAATAATCAAGGGAATAATGGAGGCATGTGAAAAAGGAACGGCAGTAATCATGGGGGATTTTAACCTACATATCGATTGGTCAAATCAAATCGCACGGGGTAGCCTTGAGGAGGAATTCATAGAATGCATACGGGATTGTTTCTTAGAACAGTATGTTACAGAACCTACAAGGGAGCAAGCTATCTTAGATCTGGTCCTGTGTAATGAGACAGGAATAATAAACGATCTCCTAGTAAAAGATCCTCTCGGAATGAGTGATCATAGTATGGTTGAATTTGTAATACAGATTGAGGGTGAGGAAGTAGTGTCTCAAACGAGCGTACTATGCTTAAACAAAGGGGACAACAGTGGGATGAGGGCAGAGTTGGCTGGAAACACAGACTAAACGGTGGCACAATTGAGGAACAGTGGAGGACTTTTAAGGAGCTCTTTCATAGTGCTCAACAAAAATATATTCCAGTGAAAAAGAAGGTAAGAGAAGGGATAACCAGCCGTGGATAACCAAGGAAATAAAGGAGAGTATCAAATTAAAAACCAATGCGTATAAGGTGGCCAAGGTTAGTGGGAAACTAGAAGATTGGGAAAATTTTAAATGACAGCAAAGAATGACTAAGAAAGCAATAAAGAAAGGAAAGATAGACTACGAAAGTAAACTTGCGCAAAACATAAAAACAAATAGTAAAAGCTTTTACCGATATATAAAACGGAAAAGAGTGACTAAAGTAAATGTTGGTCCCTTAGAAGATGAGAAGGGGCATTTAATAATGGGAAATGTGGAAATGGCTGAGACCTTAAACAATTATTTTGCTTCGGTCTTCACAGTGGAAGACACAAAAACCATGCCAAAAATTGCTGGTCACGGGAATGTGGGAAGGGAGGACCTGAGACAATCATCACTAGGGGGGTAGTGTTGGACAGGCTAATGGGACTCAAGATAGACAAGTCCCCTGGTCCTGATGAAATGCATCCCAGGGTATTAAAAGAGATGGCGGAAGTTATAGCAGATGCATTCGTTATAATCTACCAAAATTCTCTGGACTCTGGGGAGGTACCAGCGGATTGGAAAGCAGCTAATGTAATGCCTCTGTTTAAAAAAGGGGGCAGACAAAAGGCAGGTAACTATAGGCCGGTTAGTTTAACATCTGTAGTGGGGAAAATGCTTGAAGCTATCATTAAGGAAGAAATAGCGGGACATCTAGATAGGAATAGTGCAATCAAGCAGATGCAACATGGATTCATGAAGGGGAAATCATGTTTAACTAATTTACTGGAATTCTTTGAGGATATAACGAGCATGGTGGATAGAGGTGTACCGATGGATGTGGTGTATTTAGATTTCCAAAAGGCATTCGATAAGGTGCCACACAAAAGGTTACTGCAGAAGATAAAAGTACACGGAGTCAGAGGAAATGTATTAGCATGGATATAGAATTGGCTGGCTAACAGAAAGCAGAGAGTCGGGATCAATGGGTCCTTTTCTGGTTGGGAATCGGTGGTCAGTGGTGTGCCACAGGGATCGGTGCTGGGACCACAACTGTTTACAATATACATAGATGACCTGGAAGAGGGGACAAAGTGTAATGTAACAAAATTTGCAGATGACACAAAGAATAGTGGGAAAACGGGTTGTGTAGAGGACACAGAGAGGCTGCAAAGAGATTTAGATAGGTTAAGCGAATGTGCTAAGGTTTGGCAGATGGAACACAATGTCGGAAAATGTGAGGTCATCCACCTTGGGGAAAAAAAACAGTAAAAGGGAATATTATTTGAATGGGGAGAAATTACAATATGCTGCGGTACAGAGGGACCTGGGGGTCCTTGTGCATGAATCCCAAAAAGTTAGTTTGCAGCTGCAGCAGGTAATCAGGAAGGCAAATGGAATGTTGGCTTTCATTGCGACAGGGATGGAGTACAAAAGCAGGGAGGTCCTGCTGCAACTGTACAGGGTATTGGTGAGGCCGCACCTGGAGTACTGCGTGCAGTTTTGGTCACCTTACTTAAGGAAGGATATACTAGCTTTGGTGGGGTTACAGAGACGATTTACTAGGCTGATTCCAGAGATGATAGATTGAGTAGACTGGGTCTTTACTCATTGGAGTTCAGAAGGATGAGGGGTGATCTTATAGAAACATTTAAAATAATGAAAGGGATAGACAAGATAGAGGCAGAGAGGTTGTTTCCACTGGTCAGGGAGACTAGAACTAGGGGGCATAGCCTCAAAATATGGGGAAGCCAATTTAAAACCGAGTTGAGAAGGAATTTCTTCTCCCAGAGGGTTGTGAATCTGTGGAATTCTCTGCCCAAGGAAGCAGTTGAGGCTAGCTCATTGAATGTATTCAAATCACAGATAGATAGATTTTTAACCAATAAGGGAATTAAGAGTTATGGGGAGCGGGCGGGTAAGTGGAGCTGAGTCCACGGCCAGATCAGCCATGATCTTATTGAATGGCGGAGCAGGCTCGAGGGGCTAGATGGCCTACTCCTGTTGCTAATTCTTATGTTCTTATAAGACCAGGCCCTCAAAACTGCCACCAAGCTCATGGTCTACAGGGCTGTAATAATAACCGCCCTCCTGTATGGCTCAGAAACATGGACCATGTACAGTAGACACCTCAAATCACTGGAGAAATACCACCAATGATGTTTCCGCAAGATCCTACAAATCCCCTGGGAGGACAGACGCACCAACATTCGTGTCCTTGACCAGGCTAAAATCCTCAGCATCGAAGTACTGACCACAGTTAATCAGCTGGGTAAGCCACATTATTCGCATGCCAGACACGAGACTCCCAAAGCAAACACTCTACTCGGAACCCCTTCATGGCAAACGCACCAAGGTTGGGCAGAGGAAACGTTACAAGGACACTCTCAAAGCCTCTCTGATAAAGTGCAACATCCCCACTGACACCTGGGAGACCCTGGCCAAAGATCGCCTTGAGTGGAGGAAGCATATCAAGGAGGGCGCTGAGCACCTCGAGTCTCTTCGCCGAGAGCATGCAGAAATCAAGCGCAAGCAATGGAAAGAGCGTACAGTAAACCAGTCCCACCCACCCCTTCCCTCAACGACTATCTGCCCCACCTGTGACAGAGACTGTGGTTCTCGTATTGGACTGTAAAGCCACCTAAAAACTCATGTTAAGGGTGGAAGCAGGTCTTCCTCGATTCCGAGGGACTGTCTATGATGATTCCCTTTGTTAAGCCTCTGTTCCTTCCTGACCACTCTGCTTATTTTGACGCAAATCACTACTCTACAGCCTTGACATTTCTCTTACAGCTTTTGAATTTAGCATTTCCTGAATCTTCCCACTCATGCCCTTTCATTAGTTTAAAGCCCTATCTCCCGCCCCAGTTATTCAATTTGCTAGGACCGGGTTAAATGGAGCACATCCCCACGGAACAGCTCTCTCTTTCCCCAGTACTGGCGCCAGTGGCCCATGAAGCAAAAGCCTCCAGTACTCAGCTGAACGGATGTCACTTTTCATCGTCGTCTGCTGCATGCTGCACAACTTGGCCATCATGAAGGCGCATCCATTGCCACCAGGCATAGCTCCACCACCTCAGGAGGAGGAGAAGGAAGAGGAGGAAGAGGAGGAAGAGGAGCATGAACAACAGCGGCGGAGGAGCCAGGCACTCAATCGGCCTTGTAGAAGGGCGGTCTGTGACCGCCTCATCAGACGTCGGTTGCTCAGCATGTCCCCATCATTACATTAATTTCTCATTCCATACCACACCCCAAAATTGAAATGAGAGACAGCACTAAATGTGCAACATTCCACTAATAAATGTATCCAAAAATATTAACCACATATATACACACACACACAACAGCAAAATTGACTAATCACCCTTGTGCAAACCATTACCTCCCCTCTTAACAGTGCCTTTTCCTATTCTACTGTTCCTATGTAGTGTCTTCCCTGTGGCTGCAGCAGGACTGATAGAAGGCTGCTGAGTATCGGTGCCAGAGACTACAGATGACCTGGCAGAATGCCCTGGACCAGCACTGGGCCTGGAAGGCTCGGCTGCATACTGCAACACCTTAGCATTGGCGGCAGCAATCTGTGCTGGATGGGTGACAGGCAGCAACAATGGCAATGGTGGAATGGCAGTGGTGTAATCAGGAATGCTGTCATTCTGAGAGAGGACAGCAGGTTCCTGTTCGACTGACCCACTGCCACTCCCCCTGGGCGCCACCTCAACATCCCCACCAATCTGCTGGAGCACAGATTGGTGGCCTGCTGCGACACCGTGAGATCCCCAGTGCCAGCAGTCAGAGCTTGCGTGGCATCCAGCGGACACTGCATGAGAGCAGTCTGAGTTTCAATGCCAGCAACCATTGATTCCATTGCAGCACTAAGACATTGCGTTGCTGCTGCCTGTACTACAATAGAAGCTGCCACATCACCCATGACATGCGTCATGAGGTCTTTATCCGCACGGTCTCTCTGGGAGTCCATCATCATCTGCAGACTGGAAATGATGGGCTCCATGGTGTGCGCAGAGCTCTGTGCAATGTTGGAGGTGCACTCCTTACCACTGTCAATTAGTTCTCGGGCACCCTTGCCATTGTAACTATCATCTTGGAGTCCATGGTCATCACTATTCTTGTGAATGCCTCTCCATCGAAGTCCTCATCTGAGTCCTGTGCAGCAGAACCCATGTGAGAACTCACCCTCCAGGGAGCTGGCTCCCGAGCTACCCTTTCCCCTTGTCCTTGCTGCAGTCCGCTCATCCCCGTTGTAGACCCCTCGTCTAAACTTGCCTCTAAAGATCATGCAGTGCCAGTCTCTGAGGTGGTGCCTGTGGGTAAGAGATGCAGTGACGGGGTGCTTGGGTCCTCCTCTTCTCCTTCCTCACTCTCAGTGGGAGGCTCAGGGACAGGCTGGTCATCTGCTGTATGGTTATCTGAAAGCATAAAGGTATAAGACTACCATTAAGGTGAGGGCAGGGGGGCAGGAATGGAGCAAGAATTGCAGACAGTAGCAGGAGCTGCAAAGTGATAAAGGTTATTGCTGTGAGGGGGAAGTTGATATATATGTGGACTTGTATTTATTCTGTACAGCCACCAGAGGGCTCATTCTCCGGAGTCCCAAGGGATCACATAATCCTTTGGGAGCACAGGTATTTAAGAAGGCTTCACAGGTTGGAGAGGCACTCTGGAGACCTGCAATAAAAGACTAAGGTCACACTCTACTTTAAGCTCAATGTTCAATCTGACTCTTTCTCCATACACAACAACTGATGATGAGATACAGATAGCGAACCCAAAGATGCAGAGAACAGTGGGCATCCTGGAGAAATTCTCGGAGGGAGATGATTGGGAAACTTTTGTGGAGCGACTCGACCAATACTTTGTAGCACACTGGTCCGAGAGCATTTGAATCCGAAGGAAAGCATTCTGATGGCGAGGTACCGGTTCTACACCTACAAAAGGTCTGAAGGCCAGGAAGTGGCGAGTTATGTCATCGAACTGAGACGCCTTGCAGGACATTGCGAATTTGAAGGACATTTGGATCACATGCTCACAGACATTTTCGTACTTGGCATTGGCCACGAAACCATACTTCGCAAGCTTTTAACTGTAGAGACCCCAACCTTGAGTAAGGCCATAGCGATAGCCCAGGCGTTCATTGCCACCAGCGACAATACTAAACAAATCTCTCAGCACAAAAGTGCTGCTACAAGTACTGTGAACAAAATGATGTTGTTTTTGAATCGTAACATACAGGGCAGGTCACACATATCTACAGCTATACATCTGCAGATGTCTCAGAGTCCACCATCAAGGGTGTTGAATGCAAGGCCATTAACACCTTGTTGGCGATGCGGGGGTGATCATTTCCATTCATGCCGATTCAAAGGATACATTTGCAAGGGCTGTGGAACAATGGGACACCTCCAACGAGTGCGCAGGCGAGCTGCTAAGCCTGTTAAACCTGCAAACCACCACATTGTAGAGGAGGACAGATACACGGAGGATCACTACAAACCAGAGCCTCAGATAGAGGAGGCAGAGGTACATGGGGTGCACACATTCACCACGAATTGTCCCCGATAATGCTGAATGTTGAACTAAATGGACTCCTGGTGTCAATGGAGCGGGACACGGGCGCGAGTCAGTCCATCATGGGCAAAAAGACTTTCGAAAGGTTGTGGTGCAACAAGGCCTCAAGGCCAGTTTTAACTCCAGTTCGTACGAGACTAAGAACTTATACTGAAGAACTGATTCCTGTAATCGGCAGTGCTACCGTAAAGGTCTCCTACAATGGAACGGTGCACAAGCTACCACTCTGGGTGGTACCGGGCAATGGTCCCACGCTGCTCGGGAAAGATACACTGGAACTGGGACGACGTCCGAGTGCGATCGCCTGCTGACGACATTTTGTGTGCACAGATCTTAAACAAATTTCCTTCGCTGTACAAACCAGGCATCGGGAAATTCCAAGGAGCAAAAGTGCAGATCCACCTAATTCCGGGGGCGCGACCCATCCATCACAAGGCGAGAGCAGTACCGTACATGATGAGAGAAAGGGTAGAGATCGAGCTCGACCGGCGGCAACGAGAGGGCATTATTTCACCGATCGAGTTCAGCGAGTGGGCCAGTCCTATTGTCCCAGTCCTCAAGGGAGATGGCACTGTCAGAATCTGTGGCGATTACAAAGTAACTATCAATCATTTCTCCCTGCAGGACCAATACCCACTACCAAAAGCCAACGACCTCTTTGCAACACTGGCAGGAGGAAAGACATTCACGAAGCTGGATCTGACTTCAGTCTACATGACGCAGGAACTGGAGGAATCATCGAAGGCCCTCACTTGCATCAACACGCACAAAGGTCTTTTTGTTTATAACAGATGCCCGTTTGGAATCCGATTGGCGGCGGCGATATTCCAGAGAAACATGGAAAGTTTATTGAAGTCGGTCCCGCACACAGTGGTCTTCCAGGACGACATCTTGGTCACAGGTCGGAACACAGTCGAGCACCTGCAGAACCTGGAGGAGGTTCTTAGTCGACTCAACCGCATGGGGCTCAGGTTAAAACACTCGAAGTGCGTTTTCCTAGTGTCTGAACTGGAGTTCCTGGGAAGGAGGATTGCGGTGGACGGCATCAGGCCCACCAACGTGGAGACGGAGGCAATCAAGAATGCACTGAGGCCACAGAATGTGACGGAGCTGCGGTCGTTTCTGGGACTCTTAAACTACTTTGGTAACTTCTTACTGGGTCTCAACACCCTGCTAGAACCACGACATATCATACTACGAAAAGGGGGCGAATGGGTTTGGGGCAAAAGCCAAGAAAATGCCTTTGTAAAAGCGAGAAAATTGTTATGCTCAAACAAATCGCTTGTGTTGTATGATCCATGTAAGCATTTGGTACTAGCATGTGATGCGTCGTCATATGGCGTCGGGTGTGTTTTGGAACAAGCTAATGATTTCGGGAAACTGCATCCAGGAGTCTGTCTAAGGCCGAGAGAGCCTACAGCATGATTGAAAAAGAAGTGTTAGCGTGTGTCTATGGAGTAAAGAAAATGCATCAATACCTGTTTGGGCTAAAATTCTAATTGGAAACTGACCATAAGCCACTTATATCCCTGTTTTCCGAGAGCAAAGGGATAAATACCAATGCATCAGCCCGCATCCAGAGATGGGCGCTCACGTTGTCCGCATACAACTACGCCATCCGCCACAGGCCAGGCACAGAAAACTGCGCTGATGCTCTCAGTAGGCTGCCATTGCCCACCATGGGGGTGGAAATAGCGCAGCCTGCAGATCTAGCCATGGTTATGGAAGCATTTGAGAGTGAGCAATCGCCCATCACTGTCCAGCAGATCAAAACCTGGACAAGCCAGGACCCCTTATTATCTCAAGTCAAAAGCTGTGTGCTTCACGGGAGCTGGTCCAGTGTCCCAGTGGAAATGCAGGAAGAGATAAAGCCGTTCCAGCGGTGCAAAGATGAAATGTCTATACAGGCAGACTGTCTTCTCTGGGGCAATCGAGTAGTGGTCCCCAAGAAGGGCAGAGATACCTTCATCAATGACCTTCACAGTACCCACCCAGGTATCGTAATGATGAAAGTGATAGCCAGATCCCACGTGTGGTGGCCCGGTATCAATGCGGACTTAGAGTCCTGCGTTCACAGATGTAATACATGCTCGCAGTTAAGCAATGTATCCAGGGAGGTGCCGCTAAGTTTATGGTCTTGGCCCTCCAAACCGTGGTCTAGGGTACACATCGACTATGCAGGCAAGTTCTTGAGTAAAATGTTCCTTGTGGTTGTAGACGCGTACTCCAAGTGGATTGAATGTGAGATAATGTTGGCTAGCACGTCCGCTGCCACCACTGAAAGCCTGCGGGCCACGTTTGCCACACACGGCTTACCCGATGTCCTGGTGAGCGACAACGGGCCATGTTTTATCAGTGCTGAGTTCAAAGAATTTATGACCCGTAACGGGATCAAAATGTCACATCTGCCCTGTTTAAACCAGCGTCCAATGGTCAGGCAGAGAGAGCAGTGCAAACCATCAAGCAAGGCTTGAAGAGGGTAATTGAAGGCTCATTGCAGACTCGCCTATCCCGAGTCCTGCTTAGCTACCACACGAGATCACATTCACTCACTGGGATTCCACCTGCTGAATTGCTCATGAAAAGAGCACTTAAGGCAAGGCTCTCGTTAGTTCACCCTGATCTACATGAACAGGTAGAGAGCAGGTGGATTTAACAAGTGCATACCATATGATAGTGCAAATATGTCACGCGAGATTGAAGTCAATGATCCTGTATTTATATTAAATTATGGACAAGGTCCCAAGTGGCTTCCCGACATGTCATGGCCAAAGAGGGGAGCAAGGTGTTTCGGGTCAAACATTCAAATGGACTCATTCACCGGAAACACTTGGACCAAATCAAACTCAGATTCACGGACTACCCTGAGCAATCCATCTTGGACCCTACCTTTTTTGATCCCCCAACCCACACACCAGTGGCAACCGGCACCACGGTTGACCACGAAGCAGAACCCACTCATAGAAACATATAAAATTCTGACGGGGTTAAACAGGTTAGATGCAGGAAGAATGTTCCCAATGTTGGGGAAGTCCAGAACCAGGGGTCACAGTCTAAGGATAAGGGGTAAGCCATTTAGGACCGAGATGCGGAGGAACTTCTTCACCCAGAGAGTGGTGAACCTGTGGAATTCTCTACCACAGAAAGTTGTTGAGGCCAATTCACTAAATATATTCAAAAAGGAGTTAGATGAGGTCCTTACTGCTAGGGGGATCAAGGGGTATGGCGAGAAAGCAGGAATGGGGTACTGAAGTTGAATGTTCAGCCATGAACTCATTGAATGGCGGTGCAGGCTAGAAGGGCCAAATGGCCTACTCCTGCACCTATTTTCTATGTTTCTATCTGCAGCAGCCCTGAAGAGCCCAACACAGCAGGCAGCCCAGCAAGGCCAGCTGCACAGCAGCCCAGCGAGGGCCCAACAAATGATTCAACAATACCAGCTTTCACACCAAGATGATCAACCAGGGCAAGAAGGACCCCAGATCGACTCACATTGTAAATAGTTACACTTTATTGACTTTGGGGGGAATTTTAGATATGTGGACTTGTTTTTACTCTGTACAGCCACCAGAGGGCTCATTCCCCGGAGTCCCAAGGGATCCCATAATCCCTTGGGAGCACAGGTATTTAAGAAGGCTTCACAGGTTGGAGAGGCACTCTGGAGAATAAAAGATTAAGGTCACACTCTACTTTGAGCTCACAGTGTTCAGTCTGACTCTTTCTCCATACACAACCGAAGTGAGATGAGAAAAGGAGAGGGTATGAAGATACCACTATAGCCTCCACTTGGGTCGACGTCACCAACGGCCACGGCGCCCACCACGTGCTGTCCAATGACTGACAGCACTCACTCCTCAAGGTCTGAGAGCGGCTGGAGCTGATCATCACCCCCGCATGTTCTCTGCTGATCCCTCCTATTGTGATTCATCTTGGTCTGCAAAAGAAATGAATGTGTATGAGTCAGAGTTCAGCTATGTGTTTAGGAGATATGCCTGCCATCGTTGAATAGATGTGATTGTAGGTAAGGCGTGCGATGTGGATGAGAGTTTGAGTGGGTGCAGATATTTGGTGGACGTGTGGTGGGGGTGTGGTGCTTTGCACAGTGTACACAGACTGAGGTTCAGATGCTGTTGAAGCATGTACTCACCTTGACCACATAAGTGAAGTTGTTGAATTTCTTCCAGCACTGTGTCAGGCTGCGTTGCACCACACTAGTGGCCGAGATCTCCTATGCCATTTCCCTTAACATTGCCCTGAAGACCTGAGGCAATGGCCTCCTTCCAGTGGTTGGGACAGCCCTCTTCCATCCTTCACTCCACTCCAGCCAGCAATGGCTCCAATGCCCCGTCTGTGAAGCGACGAGCTCTCTCCCTGGGATTGGGATCATCCATTGCCCACAGGGGATTCACTTGCTCACAGGTCGCCTTCACAGCCAGAAAGGCTGAAAAGCAGCAGCTGCACAATGATACAACCTCCCCTTTAAGAGCTGGAATGAGCCAATGTGAAGGATGGAAGAATCATTGCTGAATGAATTGCATCTGAAATTCATTATCACTCTGCTGGTAGCACCCTGCAGCGCCCTACTGAGGTCAATAGTGCTTGATGTAGCATTTCACTTCCTTCCTGGGGCACTAACATCCAATTTCCTAGAAGTTCAGAATCATTAGTGCCTGGCCCTAAAATTTCACAATTCCAAAAGTTAACACCCCAAACGGGGCGATACCGAATTTCTCCTCCCAACTATTTATATATTAAAATCCCTCTATGGTTCGCAACATTCCATTTCAAATTACATGCGTCAGCTGTGGCTGAGTCAGAAGGTTGTGGGTTCAAGTCACCCCCGGCAACCAAATTTTAATTTGATTAAATATGTTTTAAAGTCTAATTTATTTTAAATGTCGGTTTTAGTGTCCCCCTCCCCTTTTATAGGGGGCACTTGGAAAAAAAAACTATGATTTTAGTGCCCCCAAAAAAAACAAAAAAACCCCCACAAAAATCACCAAAAAAAACCCCCAAAAAAAACACAAAAAAAAGGGCCTTGTGAAATGTTTGTAGTGATCGGGGGACACTTAATCTAATGTTTGTTTTGTTTACTCAAAAAGAGTTGTGGGTTCAAGTCACCCCCGGCAACCAAATTTTAATTTGATTTTATATGTTTTAAAGTTTAATTTGTTTTAATTGCTGGATTTTTAGTGTCCTCCTCCCCTTTTATAGGGGGCACTTGTAAATTATGGTTTTAGAGCCCCAAAAAAAAACACAAAAAAAACCTACAAAAATACAAAAAAAACCAAAAAAAACAAAAAAGAGGGCAGTTAAATGTGTCTAGAGTGTCCCCCAGATCGGGGGGGGGCACTTGATCTAACGTTTATTTTGTTCCCCCCCAAAAAGAGTTGTGGGTTCAAGTCACCCCCGGCAACCAAATTTTAATTTGATTTTATATGTTTTAAAGTTTAATTTGTTTTAATTGCCGGGTTTTTAGTGTCCCCCTCCCCTTTTATAGAGGGCACTTGTAAATTATGGTTTTAGAGCCCAAAAAAAGACACAAAAAATAACTACAAAAATACAAAAGAAAAGGACCTTGGGAAATGTTTGGAATGTCCCCCAGATCGGGGGGCACGTGATTTAATGTTTATGTTTGCCCCAAAAAGAGTTGTGGGATCAAGTCACAGCCGGCAACCAAATTTTAATTTAATTTTATATGTTTTAAAGTTTAATTTGTTTTAATTGCCGGGTTTTAGTGTCCCCCTCTCCTTTTATAGGGGGCACTTGTAAAATATATGGTTTTAATGCCCCCCAAAAAAAATCACCAAAAAAAAGATTTTTAAAAAGGGGCAGTTAAAAGTGTCTGGAGTGTCCCCCAGATCAGGGGGCACTTGATCTAATGTTTATTTTGTTCCCCCCCAAAAAAAGTTGTGGGTTCAAGTCACCCCCGGCAACCAAATTTTAATTTGATTTTATATGTTTTAAAGTTTAATTTGTTTTAATTGCTGGGTTTTAGTGTCACTCTCCCCTTTTATAGGGGGCACTTGTAAATGATATGATTTTAATGCCCCAAAAATTTTTTTTTTAAAACACAAAAAAAAAAGAAAAAGGAAAAAGAGGGCAATTAAAAGTGTCTGGAGTGTCCCCCAGATCGGGGGGCACTCGATCTAATGTTTATTTTGTCCCCCCAAAAGAGTTGTGGGTTCAAGTCCCACTCCAGAGAATTGAGCACAAAAATCTCGGTTGACACTCCAGTGCAGTACTGAGGGAGTGCTGCATTGTTGGAGGTGCCGTCTTTTGGATGAGATGGTAAACTAATAGCATCTGCTCTCTCAGGTGGACGTAAAATATCTCATGGCACAATTTCAAAGAGGACCAGGGCAGTTATTCCCTGTGCCCTGGTCAATATTTATCCATCAATCAACATCACTAAAACAGATTATCTGGTCTTTATCACATTTCTGTTTATGGGAGCTTGCTGTGCACAAATTGGCTGCTGATTTTTCTACACTACAACAGTGACTACACTCCAAAAGTACTTTATTGGCTGTAAAGTGCTTTGGGATGTCCATGTCATGAAAGGTACGATATAAATGCAAGTCTTTCTTTCTTTCTTACATTACAAATTCCTACGTCAGGCTCTGTCAATGAGAAAATGCTTTATAAAAATATAAATATTTACCTGCAAACCCAGTAGAAATTTTCGATATTAAAAGACACATAACATTAGCTGCTAAAAAGTTGCTGAATAATATGTTGTTAAGGTTAAAAAAAAGCTATTTTAACCTGGATACAATTGCATGATATGGCCACCTGAAGGCACTGTGGAATAACTTACATTGAGGCTCCGTGGTAGTCAGCAGCCATGTTGGTATTAAAGTACCAGTACTTGAAAGAAAATTTATTGTTTGTTTTAAAATTATTTCCCAGCTTATCATTTGCCCAGATGCTCTGCAGTTCCATCCTACTGGACCCACTTTCTGGCGGAAAAATGCCTTTGCCCCAGTTCCTATCTTGCTGCTCCACATTCCTCCAATTGCTTACCCACTACTGTTCCTGGCTGCCCTTTTTGCCAAAGCCCCCCCTCCACCCCAGCACCCCGGGAAATCCCAAACTGCTTTTCAGTCACTGAAGTACTTTTGATGCTCAGTTTGGGTTCCACCAGGAACACTCGGTTCCAGACCTCACTAAAAAAGGAGTGCAGAAACAGAGAGACCTGGGGGTGTATGGACACAAATCTTTGAAGGTGGCAGGACAAGTTGAGAAGGCTGATAAAAATGCATATGGATCCTTGGCTTTATAAATAGAGGCATAGAATACAAAAGCAAAGAAATTCGGCTAAACCTTTATAAGACACTGGTTCGGCCTCAGCTGGAGTACTGCGTTGAATTCTGGGCACCACACTTTAGGGAGGATGTCAAGTCCTTGGAGAGAGTACAGAAAAGATTTACTAGAATGGGACCAGGAATGACGGACTTCAGTTATGTCGAGAGATTGGAGAAGCTGGGGTCGTTCTCCTCAGAGCAGAGATAGTATGGAGGAGATTTGATAGAGGTTTTCAAAATCATTAATTGTTTTGATAGAGTAAATAAAGAGAAACTGTTTCCTGTGGCAGAAGGGTTGGTAACGATAGGACCCAAATTAAAGATGATCAGCAAACGAAGCAGAGGTGGGACCTCAATGCATTGCGAAGCATATTCTGTAGTAACATGCAAAAAGGAATTGAATAAATACTTGGAGAAAAATATTTATAGGGCTATGAAAGAAATAAATAAAGATTTGCATTTATATAGCGCCTTTCATGACCAACGGACGTCTCAAAACGCTTTACAGCCAATGAAGTACTTTTGAAGTATAGTCACTGTTGTAATGTAGGAAACGCAGCAGCCAATTTGCGCACAAGCAAGCTCCCACAAACAGAAATGTGATAATGACCAGATAATCTGTTTTTGTTATGTTGATTAAGGGATAAATATTGGCCAGGACACTGGGGATAACTCCCCTGCTCTTCTTTGAAATAGTGCCATGAGATCGGTTTAACATCTCATCTGAAAGACGGCCCTGCAACAGTGCAGCACTCCCTCAGCATTGCCTTGGAGTGTCAGCCTAGATTTTTGTGCTCAAGTCCCTGGAGTGGGACTTGAACCCACAATTTTGACTCAAAGGCAAGGGTGCTACCCACAGAGTCACAGCTGACAAGAAAGAGCAGCTGGGTGGGATTACTTGGATAGTTCTACACCTTCTTTGCTGTATCATTCTATTATTCTATGAGCTGCAAATTCCATATTTACCACCACCGCCTATATCTCTGCGGTATTCTGGCGGTATACACTAATTTTTAGTACCAACGGAATACTGCTAAGAACCAAACCACTATTTTCGGCTAAATTTCCCTGGTGGTGGCAGTACAAACATAGAAACATAGAAAATAGGTGCAGGAGTAGGCCATTTGGCCTTTCGAGCCTGCACCACCATTCAATAAGATCATGGCTGATCATTCCCTCAGTACCCCTTTCCTGCTTTCTCTCCATACCCCTTGATCCCCTTAGCCGTAAGGGCCATATCTAACTCCCTCATGAATATATCCAATGAACTGGCCTCAACAACTCTCTGCGGCAGGGAATTCCACAGGTTAACAACTCTCTGAGTGAAGAAGTTTCTCCTCATCTCAGTCCTAAATGGCCTACCCTGTATCCTAAGACTATGTCCCCTGGTTCTGGACTTCCCCAACATCGGGAACATTCTTCCCGCATCTAACCTGTCCAGTCCCCTCAGAATCTTATACTTTCTATGAGATCCCCTCTCATCCTTCTAAACTCCAATGAATAAAGGCCCAGTTGATCCAGTCTCTCCTCATATGACAATCCAGCCATCCCTGGAATTAGTCTGGTGAGTCTTCGCTGCACTCCCTCAATAGCAAGAAGATCCTTCCTCAAATTAGGGAGACCAAAACTGAACACAATATTCCAGGTGAGGCCTCACTAAGTCCCTGTACAACTGCAGTAAAACCTCCCTGCTCCTATACTCAAATCCCCTGGCTATGAAGGCCAACATACCATTTGCCTTCTTCACCGCCTGCTGTACCTGCATGCAAACCTTTAATGACTGATGAACCATGACACCCAGGTCTCGTTGCACCTCCCCTTTTCCTAATCTGCCACCATTCAGATAATTTTCTGCCTTCATGTTTTTGCCCCCAAAATGGATAACCTCACATTTATCCACATTATACTGCATCTGCCATGCATTTGCTCACTCACCTAACCTGTCCAAGTCACCCTGCAGCCTCTTAGCATCCTCCTCACAGCTCACACTGCCACCCAGTTTAGTGTCATCTGCAAACTTGGAGATAATACACTCAATTCCTTTATCCAAATCGTTAATGTATATTGTAAAGAGCTGGGGTCCCAGCACTGAGCCCTGCGGCACTCCACTAGTCACTGCCCGCCATTCTGAAAAGGACCCGTTTATCCTGACTCTCTGCTTCCTGTCTGCCAACCAGTTCACTATCCATGTCAGTACATTACCCCCAATACCATGCACTTTGATTTTGCACACCAATCTCTTGTGTGGGACCTTGTCAAAAGCCTTTTGAATGTCCAAATACACCACATCCACTGGTTCTCCCTTGTCCACTCTGCTAGTTACATCCTCAAAAAATTCCAGTAGCGGTAGATATCGGGCGGTAGCAGTATTCTTAGTCGTGAAAGACTGCACAAATTTTTTCCCGCTATTCAGGGGTCAGGGGGTCATCCGCACATGCGCAGAAGAGGGAGGGGGGCGGGGGAGAGAGAGAGAGAGAGAGAGAGAGCGAGAGAGAGAGGAGACTGCCTGCTAGTATTCTTCGACATTCCAACAGATAATTCACTGCAATATATTAGATTTCTGAGTTTCCAGCTTAAATTTTCTGCATTTATTTGCAATTATTTATCATCTATATTGATTATATTGAATATTATATATTCATAATTTCCATCAGAAAATAATGGAGAGGAAGGTGAGGGAGTGGCTAAACGAGAGGTAAGAGGAAGGAAGAGGGCCAAGAGATTCCCCTGGGAAGCCCAAGAGGCCTTGGTCCATGAGGTGGAGGCAAGGTGGACTCAATTGACCCGGGGTAGACGTGGGAAACCCGCCCAGCGGTCTACCAGAGAATAAGGTCGGAGATTTCGGAGGCAGTGTCCTCGGTTGCCCAGGACTATCAGGAGGCAAACCAATGCCGCAAGCATTGGAACAACATACCAGCTCCAGGGCCTCCTCCATCCCTTCCATGTTATATCTTAATTGTTGGACAAAAACTCGGTGCCAACTATGTTCTTGGTGCTTAGTAGGCTTTTTGCTACTGGCGAATCTCCGTCATGCCTTCCACAACAGCCAGACAAGCACACACCACAGCCACACATGCTTTCAGTCCCTCTGAGCTCCCTCTCTCTCTATCTCCTCTTCTGCGCATGTCATGATGACCCTTGACCTCCTGAATCGTGGGAATCGAGCATTGCCATGCCGTTGCTAAGGATGGCCACACTTTACGGCAGAAGGTCAAAATAAATTTAACGCTAACGCCCATTTGATATCGCTCGCAGTAACGGCCATTTTCAAAAATTGAAACTGGGTGTTTTGAGAATGGGCGAGAAGCCGGTGATCTGAAAACCCTTTTTTAATGCCCACGCCAGAAATAACACCCATTTTTGGCCAATAAGCACAAAAGTGGAGGTTCTAACCCTGTAACCTGCATAATTTCCACCCAATAATTTTAATAAACAGAATATGATTCAGACGCTGACTTTTGCACCCGAATTCAGTCTCACCAAGTTCTGCACTGGAAATCCTGAATCATAAAACCTAGCCAGTGGGTGAAGCCATGACTGGAAAATAATCTGTGGCAAGTAATGAGCTCTGAGTAAAACTGACAAATATCCCATGATCATTATTAAATTTGGAGTGTCTTTCCCCGTGAAGGTTAAAGCCAACTGTGAATGCTCCATTTCTCCCTTTTGAAATTCTGCTTAGTATGGTCTGTATTTTTATTAGTTATCAGTGGTTTATGCATATTAAGGAACAATTCATGGAATTTGGGCTGTTCTTCATACCAGCCAGCACTACAATGATTTCCTTTTACCAAACACTTCACAAGCATACATATCGAACTCTGTGAAGAGAGATACACCATATTATCCCTTATTGATCGTCCTATTAAAAACCTGTCACATGATAAGAATTGTTATTCTGATGCAGATTATGGGGGAATCCCTGCTTCCATGGACATACTGGTTACAAGCTTACATTTTACTGTAACTGGTATATTATAAAACTATTCAAAGCAAGGGATTATCTATTAATATGATATTGATCCAATATGTAATATGTATTTTTTAAGATTAAAATAACATAGTTTGTTTCTTCAATCTTTTGACTCCTGCTGAATGTTTTGGAGGTGGAAGTGACTTTTAAAATATTGACATTTTGAACAGTTAAAAATCAGTTTCAAAGGCCAGTTTTTTAGAGCTCTGTTATTTCCAATTAAATCTCTTCCTTAAACACATAATCCATTGCACAATCAGATAGTAATTACTGTTGATGATATCAGTGACTAAACATTTAAAGCATTCAAATTACAGTCCTCTGTCCTCTATTTTGTCTCATCATAAATGAGTTAACACCTTCGCTAACTGGGCAGTCTAAGGAACCTCATATGAACTGGCTCATCGTCACTGATAATACCAACAGTAACTTTTAGTTAAGAACAGTGGGCTCCAAGACTCTTTTAGCACTAATAATACTGCGACACTGCATATCCTGTGTACCTGAGATACAACATAAACCTCACAGGGGGATCAGTCTGTGTTGGTTGTGAGACCACTTGGAGGTGAAGCATATAGTCTCAGAATAACTGGAGCAAAACCAAATATTCAAACAGTAATTTAAAAGTGTAAAATGAACTCAGGCACCAGTGGATTACCTTTAAGTTTCTGACATTAGAAAAGACTGTCCCACTTTTAACATTCAAAGTGCTGCTTTGCCTGAGCTCCTGATTGTTGCAGGTGCACTTGGTACTGTCTCGTTTAAAAAATATTGTGAAACCTGTAGATTTTGGTCTGGCAGATTAACCGAATAACATTTGAAATACTCTGGGAGCTTGGATGCCATCATAGCATGAGTAAGCAGAGTTACACCCCTTTTAAATTGCATATAAGGAACTTGGTTCTGACTGCAGAAGAGTCTCTGTCTGGTGTGGAGCTGATTAATCCTTAACCAGAGTCAAGGAGCAGTACAAAGTGAGAAGATCATTGGGCAAAGGTGTCCTCCTCAAGTTTTACATCCCATCTTCAGTAAACAGAAGAATCGTTCATCATTGTCCAAAAATGAACAAGGGAGAATTGTCTTTACCTGGGTTCTCAACGAATGACCACCAAACGCACTCTCCAAGGGACACAGTGAGTATTTTATCAAAACATGACAAACCCGAGAGGTGCTGATGATTTGGGGATTTTGGTTGTTGTGAATTGCAGAGGCTTTCTGTGGGGTTCGGGGTGTTTCCAAACTATCAACCGATTGCTGCTAAATGGAGAACAACACAGTGTTTCTGCAGTGGGTGAAAACTGTACTTGTTTCTTGAGTTCTAGTCTGACAAAGTCTAACTTCTGAGTCGCCCATTTCCGCTCTTTCCCCCAGGTTGCTACCAGTGAACATGTGGATAAAAATGACGAGAATGTGGAGCGAGGCAACTGGTCCTCGAAGACTGACTACTTGCTCTCAATGATTGGTTATGCTGTGGGTTTGGGCAATGTCTGGCGATTCCCTTACCTGGCTTACAAAAATGGAGGAGGTACTGTAGTCAAATCCAAAATACAGGGCAGAGAAAGGAAGAAATTGACTTGTAAAAACATATTTAATTCAGTGAACCAGGGAACCTAGGTAAATAAGGCAGGGTTGATCATTACTGATATAAGGAACAATAAATTGAATTACAACTTTAAACTGTTGGCTATTTATAAAATGTAGTGGGGATTTAAGAAGCACCCCATGATTAGATAGCAAACTGGAAATTCATTCCACCAGTCCCTTCCAGAGTAAAACTGACAAGATCAGTGATTATTTAGGAGTGAGATTTATATTTCTAGAAAGACTGACACTGAACAAAAACCCATTAAGAGAAATCTGTTTTTAGTTAGGAGTGAGATATATCACATAGATGGTATTTAAAACCTAAATGAATGAGCCTTGGCAGGTGTGTAGAACTGATGAGTTATTACTTTTGAATACCTTTTAAAGTGTTATTGTTTAAAATGCATGAACTGGTCACATCAGGCGCCTTTAGTGCACAATATCTGAATTCCTCAATCATCAATCTCCCAGTCAGGTTCTAGGCTCAGGTTTGTAAATTGGATTATACTGCTCGTATCGCAAACCCACAAAACTGGATCAATGGAAACAGAGAACAAAAGTGTAAAAATATTATAACACGGGTGCTCAATGTCTTTAATTAAAGAGATGGAAAGCATTCTGATTCAGTGAAAGAGAGGAATTTAAAGGTGAGAATTTCCCTGGTAATTTAATTTTTCATTGAACATTCAGAATGGGAGCTGAGAGATAAAACACCTCCCATATATTAATGTATATTCACATCATAAAATATTAACGGAATCACAATATGAACAATGAAATAGAAAAAAAGAAAAACTTGCATTTCTATGGCGCCTTTCATGACCACCTGACCTCTCAAAGTGCTTTACAGCCAATGAAATACTTTTGGAGTGTAGCCACTGTTGTAACATGGGAAAGAATGAAGATAATTTGATTATTCTGTGTAGTGATTAAAGAAAATGTTTCTAGACAGACAGACAAATAGATAAACCGAGGGATATGTTTCAACAGAGAACAATACCTATGCCATGCTTTTACGAAGATTAGAGTGCCAACCCTTTGTCGGACTCCAAAATAATCTGAAGGAGCCTGTCCTTCCCTGAAAATAGTACTTCTACTGAGAATATCTGTTCTCCAGTATTCAACATTCAGCCCTTGAAAATCAGGAACTACTAACTGCCCCTTTTCACCATCGGTGGGTTTATTAGAAGTTAGTGAGTCAGTGCACTGTCCTTTCCTGGGGACAGTTTGACCAGTATGGAAGTGGCACACAGAACTTTCAGCCATATATTCATTGGATCTCTATAATTGGTTTTAAATGTTCACATTTCCATATTATGTGTAACAAGAAATAGTTACTGAGCAGTTTCTCCAACATCGGAACCAGGTCCAAGCCCTACCCTTTGGTGTCAGATTACTGTAAGTCTGTAAATATATCAAGGAAACCCGCCAGCAACATAAATCACTGCATTTAGTGCCTGACTAATGTTCGACTTCAGGGTTGTACTATGTGAAAGCATGCAGGGGTATATTATACTCATATCTACAATACCACTCAAATTAACAGAATTAAAACATCTTTAATGCATTATATCCCGTAATTTACAATGCTACAATTACACTTCCAAAATATTCACTCAACAGGCTGCCTTACCTACATTCCTTCAGACCAGGTTTCTGTATCCAAGTCATTTCTTGTGTTAATTTCGCTGAAGACCTGAGATTATGGGAATATTCCTGTGAGTTAGTTTGAAATCCATTTTCATAAGCTTCCTTTCCCATACAATACCTCAGGTTACAAGGGAAACTCCCCAGCAACATAAATCACTGCATTTAGTGCCTGACTAATGTTCAACTTCAGAGTTTTACTACATGAAAGCATGCAGGGGTGTATTATACTCATATCTACTTTGCCACTCAAATTAACAGAATTAAAAAATCTTTAATTCATTATATCCCCTAATTTACAATGCTACAATTACTTTCCAAAATTCATCCAGTTGTTGTATTAAAACTGTAGAGAAACAACAACATGTATAAATTAGTTTCATCAAAACTATGATTACCTGCCTTGTTAACTCACTTTGGGAAAAGCTTAAAACTTGTTTCCTGCTGTCACTGGCACACATATCAACTGAAGTGTATCTAACAATAATAAAGGAGGCCACAGCAAGGTAAATGCAACTTAAAGATCAGTTGCAAATCCAGGGAGGTTAGTGCCTGTAGCATTTCAGTCTTTCTTAATAACGTCCAAAGGGAAAAAAGAATCTGATCTAATAAAGGTTTTAATTTTCCACTAAGTATTGCCAAGTTGTATTCATATTTTTTCTTTTTAACCATGCTGTTATTCACACTGCCTGGAGATTTGAACTTGCTCGACGATTTACCTAAAGTAATGGTGCATTTTGATGTTATAATAATAATCTCTTTATGTACTTTCATATTCTGTAGTTTCAGTAGTTATTATAGATACTCCATTTCTTGGTGAAAAATCAATGTCGAAAGTTTCTGCTGGGAACACAGATTCTATTTTCACCTCCAGCCCTGATCCCATAAGGATTACCCTGTAAAATACATGACTGTGCTGAAATAGAGCATTTGCTTTGTGCCAGGTGCCAGTTGAGACTCTCTAGTGCAAGGGACTGGGGTGTTGGGAGAAATGCGATAGGATAAGAGCCTGAATGTTCATTGTGGCTGTTTTGTTTTGTATTCAGGCGCTGAGTAAATTTTACATCTGCAGTCACACCGTTCTGTCAATTACACCTTTTAGTTCCTGTGTTAATATGAAATGGACTGTTTAGTTGTTTAACATCCACTAGAAACTATCAATAAACCTGGTGACTCTAACATCCATACAATCTTTTTCAACTTTCCTTTGTTATATTTTCCAGGTGCGTTTCTTATTCCCTACATAGTCATGCTGGCACTGGCTGGAATGCCCTTGTTTTTCTTGGAGTGCTCTTTTGGGCAGTTTGCCAGCCTCGGACCTGTTGCAGTGTGGAAAGCTGTGCCAATCTTACAAGGTTCATATTTATTTAGCAAAATGTTAAATGATTAATATTGTTTCATTCATATGAATATACTGGTTATTTATTCCTTATCAGATGGTGGTTTAAGTCAGCCTTTGAAGTACTGTTTACAATCTAATCTGTCGTACACTTTACAAAGACAAATACAGACAGTGAAGAGACAGACGCAGCAAGTGAACCATTTGCTTTCCTCATTCCAAATTTAGTCAGATATTAGAGCCAATGCCTGGAGAACTCTCTGTAATTCAGTTATTAATGCTGATGTTAGTTTCATGTGTTATTTTTCTAAAAGAGTTGTTGATTAATTGAGATTGTGTTAGTTTTACTCATTTCATTTGGATGCAGCAACTGGGGTTCGACAGGTAATTGAAAGGAATTGAAGGGTTTGAATAAATATTTTCCATATGAAGTGGAGGAGGGAATTCAGTCTCTCCTATTGCATTATTATGCTCTGGAATGAGAAGCTCAATGAAAAATAAAAGCGAATGAAGAGAGTTTTGAGAGAAAGAACAGTGCTGCTTAGAATTAAATAAAAATGGAATTACATGTGTAACTCAACAGTGCGGCAGTGAGGGCTCTAGAGCTGTCCCTGTATCCGATAATGCAGCATCCCCCTCAATGCTGCACTGGAGTGTCATCCTATATTTTTGTGTTCAAGTCTCTGGAGGGGGATTTGAACCCACAACCTTCTGACTCAGAGGAGAGAGTGCTAGCAACTGAGCCACGACTAAAATTAAAAGCATTTGCATTAACCTGCTTTGCAATTAAGTAGTTATGAGATAATTCTAGAGAATGATGTAAACACAAAAACACAGAAGTACTGTACACCATCCAACTCCCTTCCCCAATTCACAGAGATTCCATACACCATCAAACTCCCCACTCTTTCACAGAGGCACTCTCCTCCAGCTCTCTCAGTTCATCCTGGCACTCTACCAATGTGTTGCTGCCCTTTTCCTCCCTCCGTTCGAGACAATTATGGACACACAAGTGACAGAAGAACTGACCTTGCTGATCAAAATTGGTTTATCCGACCAGCTGAATATGTGAAAAAACAATAATTTCAACTGAATAGTTTCTAATTTAAATGTCTCTTTCTCAATCCATTTAAAGGTGTGGGTATCACCATGGTTCTTGTGTCAACATTTGTGACCATTTACTACAACTGCATCATCGCCTACAGCCTGTACTACTTGTTTGCTTCCTTCCAATCCCCCCTGCCGTGGGCAGACTGCTTCAGTTGGTGGGGTCCAGATGAAACATGCAGCAGGACTCCCAAAGGTACTGTGTTAACATTATATTGCTAAAGTATAGACACCGACTATTCGTTTTACATTCTGTTGGACTGAATGAATGAGAAAAAGTTGAAAATACTTTAAGTAGCTATCTTCATTTTGATTGAAGGCATCTCAAGTAATAGAAGATAGATAGGTTGAAGGGGATAGTGGCATCTGTTATCATGGTTTCCTGGAACTTACTTAATTGCCAAAAGGTTTTTTTCCTTGATTGGCCCATGGTTCTTTTTCTCTTTCTTTGACTCTCTTTGGAGATTGTTTGGGTTTTAATGTGGGGGATGGAGGTTGAGATGGGATGGGATGAGATGGGTGCGTATAGGTTACACCATGTGAGATAGGATAGGACAGGCTCAAAGGACTAGCTGGTGTCCTCCTATTGTTGTAAGTGTTTGGTTAGCATTCAGGGGTGGCAAGCATATTACTGAGCCACTGCGTTTTCAGGATAGTCAGTACATTTTAACAGACAAAATGCTTAAAATGAAACGAATTGATCTCCCATGATGTTGCTCATGGGTAAAAAAAAATGTGCTTCTTTGTTCCTGCAACTGTAGAGTAATTTTAACCTAACCCGCCTGAAAGAAACTATTGAGATCTCATGGGCTATCCATTTTACACCCTACCTAATTTTACTTTCTATTGAGCACAATGGGCAGCCAATCAGATCCAGTCAGTTTCCCGCTGGGCAGGTTAGGTTAATTTTAAACCTATCTGTTCGTCACCTATTTTAAGATTCTTCCTCTCGTTCTCGCTTTCGTTCTGTTTGTCTTCCATTCTTGTTTGTCGCTTCATTTCTGTATATCTACCACTCACTCTCTGCCTCACACAAACATACTCCCTTTTAGTGTGTTTCTCTATCTTTTGAATATTGTGCACTCTTTCCTTTTCTTCTCACTAGCCATGGAAACCCACTGTTCAACGTCAGGCTTAGAAACACAGAGAGCTGCAGAAATAGTCTTGGCTCTGTCTTGAACAGGGGCTAGGACACGGGCGTGACAAAAATGAATCTAGTTTTGATTTAGTGGCTACTCCTTTAAATTCAGCCACAGTACACAAGAAATTTAACAAAAATGAACTGCAGTTAAGATCCCAGTTCAATTGTATTGGAATACAATTATGCAAGTTCATTAAGTTACAGGTTGGAGTAATGCTGTGTGATTGTGACTGGCAGTAATCTTTTAATATAAAAACAGAAAATGTTGGAAATACTCAGCAGATCAGGCAGCATCTGTGGAGAGAGAACAGAGTTAATGTTTCAGGTCGATGACCTTTCATCAGAACTGGAAAAAGTTAGAGATGTAACAGATTTTATGCAAGTGCAGGGAAAGGGGCGAGAGGAGGAAAAAACAAAAGGGAAGGTCTGTGATAGGGTGGAAGGCAGGAGTGATTAAATTACAAAAAGTATGATAGTACAAAGCAAAAGGAGCTAGTAATGGGACAAGTAAAGAAAGAAAAGATAAGTCAAGCGGTTAGAACCTCCACTTTTTTTGCATGCTTAATGCCCACTTAACATTCATTTTACTGCTGAAATGACGTATAACGGCCATATATCGCCCATTTTGGCACAAAATCGAAACTGGCAGGCATTTTTCGGAAACTTATCGCCGAGCATTACTTTCTCCATATGCTTAATGCAGGAAAAAATTATTACCGCCCGCCCACGTTTTTTGGGCGGAATCAGCAGAATGGGTGAATTCAACGACCATAATATCGGCGAGCGTTACGTTCTGCACCGATTTAACGCCGAGATTCAATATTAACGCCCGCCCCCTTTTTTTGTTGTAAAGAGCAAATTTACCGAAACTAGTGGGCATGAGATCGCCCATCGTCAATTTCACCTCCTCGCACACATATCGGCCACAATATCGCTCGCCCAAAAAAACACCCAGAGAAAGCGAATCACAGCGTTATGGACGCCATGTTCTAGATCACATGTCGCGTCCTTTAAAAGGCTGCTGTGCTTCAACCTCGGCAGAGTTCGGGTGTATTCTGCAGGTCGTTGGAGTTGATGTGAACATCTGTAAAACCATCTTGACCACACTGTGACCAATTGGAATTGAAGAGCTGTCTTCATCGGGGCATTCCTTGTTTGTGACCAATCGGTGGAAAACAGAGAGCCACTGCAATGGGGCCTGTCCTTTCTCACCCTCTTTTGCTGACCAATTACATGCAGCAGACTCGACATCGCCGAAGGAACGCTCCACTGCATTATGTGCCCAATGTAAGACGTGACAGACAGATGAGGAGGACCAGACGTTACACCCCCCGCAAGTACAAGGAGAAGCATTCTTACCTCGACTTGCCTGACACCACCTGCCTTCGGAGACTGCACTTCCACAAAGAGGTTATCACTGAGGTATGCCAGCTGATAAGGGCAGATCTGCAGCCTGCCAGCACCATCAGTACTGCACTGTCCATCGAGGTCACTGCGACACTGTCGTTCTCCACCTCTTTTCAGGCCACAGCTGGAGACATTTGCGAACTTTCTCAGCAGGTCACTGAAGCCCTGTACGCATGCAGGAGGGACTTGATCAACTTCCCTATGACCAGAGAGGCACACACTGAGAGGGCTCTAGGATTCTCCAGAATTGCAAACTTCCCCAAAGTGCAGGGAGCAATAGACTGTATGCACATCGCGATGCGGGCACCTTTTCAGGATGCTGAGGTTTTCAGGAACCGCAAGGGATTCCACTCCTTGAATGTCCAACTGGTTGTCGACCACCAGCAAATTATATTGGCAGTGAATGCTAAATTTCCAGGCAGCATCCATGATGCTCACATCCTGCGTGAGAGCACTGTATCTGACTTGTTTAACAATGAGCCACAAGGTCAATGCTGGATGCTTGGTGACAAAGGATATGGCCTCGTCACCTGGCTGATGACCCCCCCCCCTGCGTGATACCCACACCAAAGCCGAAAATGATATAATGAGAGCCACAGAGCAACTCACAATATTGTGGAGAAAACCATTGGAGTACTGAAGCAGCGCTTTAGATGCCTGGACCACTCAGGAGGCGAGCTCCAATACCACCCTGAGCAGGTAGCTCAATTCATGGTGGTGTACTCCATGCTGTACAACTTGGCTATCAGGAGGGGAGAAGAATTGCCTGATGAGTCTGAGAGTCCACCTCACCAGAGAGAGAAAGAAGAGGACGAGGAGGCGGATGCTGACATCGGCCCAGACAATCAGGCTGACGCTGAAGCCATGCCCCTGCCCCCCTGTAGACCACATGAAAGGGCCCATAGTGGCATGAGAGCTGCAAGAGCCATACATCAGGAGCTCATCAATGAGCACTTTGCCTGAAAGAACATTGGTGTTATTTACAAGGCTGACACACTGCTGGGTGTGCAGGTCATACATCAATGTTGGGCATCATCTTGGTGACAGTTAAAGTTTAAGTTGATTGAAGTTAAGTGTAATTATACCCTTTGATGAAAAGGAATCACCAGCGTGTAATGGTGCAGCTATCTGAGCCAATGTGCTACAAGGTTTTGTTAAATAAAAAACATTTAAACCGAACATTTATCTGAAATCATCAGTACTTCTGTAATAACCAACCCTTCCCCCTGCCCTCCCCCACACCACCCCCCCCCCCCCGCTTCTCCTCCCCACCTCTACCCCCTTCCCTTCCCCTCCTGACTCCATGCCGCCTGGCCGAGGAGATCCTCAGGCGATGCTTCATTGGGGGTGACGGCTGAAGCACTGTTTGGACGGATATGGGAGAGGACAGTCCCGAGGTGGGAATGTGCTCCTAGCCAGAAGCAAGATGTTGCTTCTGGCTCTCATGTATGGTTGAGATAAGCTCCCTCTCTTTCTGTCTCCTCTTCTGAGCATGTCATGATGACCTTTGAACTCCTGAATCACGGGAATCGAGTGTTGCCATGCCATTGCTAAGGACGGCCACATTTTATGGCAGAAGGTCAAAAAAATTTAACGCCCATTTGATATCGCTTACGGTAATGCCCATTTTCAAAATTGTAAACTTGGTGTTTTGAGAATGAGTGAGAAGCAGACGATTTGAAAAACCTTATTTAACACCCACGCTGGAAATAACGGCCATTTTTGGGTGATAAGCACAAAAGTGGAGGTTCTAGCATCAGAAGAGATGTAAATGGGAATGGCAGAATCATCAACAGCTGCCATGTGAAAAAATAGGGGCAGAGGTTCTGGTCTGAAATTGTTGAACTCAATGTTGAGTCCAAAAGGCTGTAAAGTGCCTAAACAAAAAATGAGGTGCTGTTCCTCAAGCTTGCGTTGTGCTTCATTGGAACAGTGTAGGAGGCCGAGGACGGAGAGGTCAGAGTGGAGTGGAGCGGGGAATTAAAGTGACAGGCAACCGGAAGCTCGGAGTCATGCTTAGGAACTGAACAGAGATGTTCCGCAAAGCAGTCACTCAATCTGCATTTGGTCTCCTCAATGTAGAGGAGATCGCATCGTGAGCAGTAATCTTTTAAATTTGTGTGCCGGAGTTTTTAAAATCTGGAAGTCTTAATAAATATTTTCTGAGCTATCAAAGTGGGTGAATCAATTTGAAAATCTCAGGCAAGTCACTGGTCACTATGAATTTCTAAGAAACAGCTTATTAAGCTACTCAATGCACGGAAAATATATAAGCATATAATATGATTATTACTTATTTGCTGTTATTTCATAAAATAAAATAACAATGTTTTAATTTAATATGAGGTCTGATACGATGTTTAGCTGCTTTCAGAGGCTGGAATGAGATCTTATGGAAACATAGGATTTCTGCAGTAGCTAAAAGCTATGGCCAGATAGGGTTTGTTGTGCATTTTCCACACATGTTACTGAAAGCTTACCTAGATCTCAAGGTGAGGATAGACACTCGCAAAAACTTGGGGAGTTGAGATTCGTCCATAAGAGATGAGAGCCAATATAATCTGAAGTCAGAAGATTAGAATAGACCCAAAATGGCGGCTGGGTATTGTCCTAATATCAGTGTGTGTGGGATTGGGGGCAGGGGCCTGGTTTGGAGTGGAACAGGGAGCCTGCGGTCTGGGCTCATGATTGGAGGGAGCAGGGAGACCGGGGTTTGGCCCCAGGGCGATAGTTGGGCTGGAAGCTCAATGATTGGTCCCTGCTTACTGTGTGAGCAATAATGTATTAACAATTACACGGCTAGTACGGACCAATCAGATCTGTGGGTCACAATGGACAATTGTGGGGAAAACTCTTTTTATATAAATACCAAGTAGATGAATTATTGCAGTATTATAAATGATCCAAGTATCCAGTAGACAACCCTTTAACAAGGTTTTCATCCCTCATCAGCTTCTCTCTTCACACCCAACAACTGGGTTTCTCTGTCTCTATTTCTCATTTCACCCACATGATCATCTCCAATGTCTTTCCCAACCAGAGCATCTCTATCTCTTTCCCCTCTCCAATTATTATCTGTCTCTCTTCTTTCCCATCCCACATCGATGCTGAAATAAATAGAAATTCATTCACCCTGATACATTAATGAATCGGGTTACATTTACATTCCCCTTACCACACCCTATGACTCACATCCTGTCCTTAGTCTTCCATAATTACAGTCTGCAAATTACTATGGAATGTTTAACTTATGGTTTTCCCTATTCATTGTTGTAGTACAGCAATAACTTTACACAACTGGGACTGTGGGTGATGTCTGACCTTATTATACAGACTGGGACTGTGGGTGATGTCCAACATTATTATACAGACTGGGACTGTGGGTGTTATGTGAACTTATTGTACAGATTGGGGCTATGACCCTGGTTCTGTAGACTAGGAGGCTGGCCATTGTCTGACTTTGGTTCTGAAGATTGAGATTGGAAAACTATTACAATATGACCATTCAAATAAGTGCTACCATTTTGAAATGGTCTACCAATGATGAATTAAATAATCATAGAAATTTACAGCACAGAAGGAGGTCATTTGGCCCATTGTGTCTGTGCCGTCCGAAAAATAGCTATTCAGCCTAATCCCACCTTCCACTTCTTGGTCCATAGCCCTGTAGCTCATGGTGCTTCAAGTGCACATCCAATTATTTTTAAATGTGATGAACGTTTCTGCCTCTACCACCCTTTCAGGCAGTGAGTTCCAGTCTCCCACCACCCTCTGGGTGAAATATTTCTCCTCGACCGATGGAAATTCTATCATTAACACTGGGTGTCAGGGATGCCCGTTTGTCCTGGCATGCAGCATTACAATGTGTGGCAGAACAGCCATTTACATTTTTAAAGAACCAAAAAGTTAAGTTATTGATTGCACGGTGACCAATTTATTTCTGTGCCCATTGGTAAAATTTTAATTCCCCACCAAAGAGTTTAGTAAATAGCACAGAGACTGCCTGCCATACTACGAGGGCTGCTGCAGCCAATCTCCAACTTCTCCAGGTCAATTCCCTTCTGGAGTCTGCGGAGCCCCTCCCTAAATAATGCGAATTAGCTTAAAATGCAGAATATCAGCTCAACCCAATGGATGCAGAGAAGCAGCTCTGCCATAGGTCCACGTTTGTGAAAAATCCAAGCTGATATGTCCACCGGACCTTGCAATGTCTACCGCTGCAACCTCCTCCAATGTTATATCCCCTCTGACACCCTTCAGTTTTCCAGTTCTAGCCTTCTCTGTTTACTCCACCATTTGCTCCATCATAGCTGATAGAGTTCCAGAGAGTAAGACTCTCCCTAAATCCTTCCACCTCCATCCTCATCTCTCTACCATTAAAATGGCCAACTCATGTCGATTAATATCTAATAGCTGATGATTTTATTTTACAAGTAGGCTAGTAAGACAATTCTTCTATAGGAAAAAGATGTTCTCTAATTTGTTAGTGCCCCACAGTGATGACTTTTTGAAAGCTCCACACTTGGTCTGTGAGACTCTTTTCCTTAACGTTTTAATTCCTGCTGCTATTAAAGTTAATGCAGGAAAGAGAGAGTTTCCATATTGAGAACCCAGGATGTGTTGAGGCCTAATGGGGTGTGTTGTGCTGTTTATGGATGGGAAGTTGTTGTAGTCAAGTTCATAGATAAATTGATGATTTCTTTGTGACGTTTTCTGATATGCATTGGAGTTATTTTTAGGGTGATATAGTAGGTTGGGTGAGGAATTGTTCTGGTGCTTATATATTGGATTTTTTTTTTGCTGGTATGTGCTTGGGAACAAATTAATTCTGGTAGAATGGGATTAGAGAGAAAATTTACTTTGTGGAAATATTTTGTCCAATATGATTGGCGAATAACAGAAGTGGGAAATAACCAAAATAACAAAATAGAAAGTAGAAAAACACAGAATTAACGAGCGAGGGAGAAGAAAGGACATTTAACCAGCAACAAAGAAAAAACTGACAAATAGGGGGTCAAATTGCTCTTCGCCCAGAGCGCAAAACAAGTAATAGCGAATTGGCAGACCCTTTTACACTATGAAGTCAATGGAAAAGACACCCATTTTGCACTATTGCTGAAAACCAATTTCAACCCCATTGTCTTAACAGTTATGAGCTAGATATTGGTCATGGTATGGACCATAATCATGACAAACCCAAGAAATGTTACTCTAAAGGTAGATATGGGAAGCAGTTAGCACTTTTACCCATGATCCACAAGGATGTATTATCTGTTATCAGAGGGCAAAGGGTTGCCATGGGGTCATGTGTTCTCATGGGGACATTGTGGGGGTCATGTGTTCCCATGGATTCACTGTGGGGTCAATTGCTATTTCTCTGTACCAGCTGTACTAGTGAATGAAAGTGCACTATACCTGAGCTTTCAGTAGAAACACTTTAAAGCCCTAAATTTATTTAATAACCAGATGGCCTTGTCTGATAAGCATGACTCATTAAAGGATCTGTTTATGCATTAATGCCTTAATCAAATATTGTGGTTAGTAGCTTTACATAATCTATCAAATAAAATCTACAATTACAAGTAGAGTGACCACAATAAAATATATATGTCACATTGTAGTAGATATGATGCACCGTTATACAACAGGGATACCGTAATATGCGAGGTGCATCATAATATATGGCATGCACTAATACATGGGATGCTGTATAATTCTTGGGGAGCAACGTAAACATGGCATGCAATGTCATACATAGGGTGCGCTCTGATACATGGGGTGCACTCTGATACATAGGGTGCACAATAATACAGAGAATTCAGTGTAGTACATGGGATGTACTGTAATACATGGGGTGCACAATAATACAGAGAATTCAGTGTAGTACATGGGATGTACTGTAATACATGGGGTGCACTGTAATACATGGGGTGTACTTTAATACAGGGGGTGCACTCTAATACAGGGGGTGCACTCTAATACATGGGGTGCACTGTAATACAGTGGGTGGACGTAATACATGAGATGCACTGTAAAAAATACTTCTGAATAATTTTTTATCCACATATTGTTTATTATAACTGATTTATGGTTTCACAAAATCTCACTGGAACTAAAATATTGGTAAAAAAGATCATAGGATTCGTTGCGGCAAAAATGAACATTGGTTTATTCTATTACTGTAAACCAATGGCCGAAATGCAAACAAAATCATAAGAACATAAGAAATAGGAGCAGGAGTAGGCCATACAGACCCTCGAGCCTGCTCCGCCATTCAATAAGATCATGGCTGATCATCGATCCTCAACTCCACTTTCCCACCCGATCTCTATATCCCTTGATTCCCCAAGAGTCCAAAAATGTATCTATGTCAGCCTTGAACATACTCAAAGACTCAGCATCCACAGCTCTCTGGGGCAGAGAATTCCAAAGATTCACAACCCTCTGAATGAAGAAATTCTTCCTCATCTTGGTCTCAAATGCCCTCCTAGTTCTAGATACGCCAGCCAGAGGGAACAACCTCTCAGTATTTACCCTGTCAATCCCCTTCAGAATCTTGTATGTTTCAATGAGATCATCTCTCATTCCTCAAAACTCCAGAGAGTATAGGCCCATTCTACACAATCTCTCATCATAACACAGCCCTCTCATCCCAGGAATCAATCTGGTGAACCTTCATTGTACCACCTCCAAGACAAGTATATCCTTGCTTAGATAAGGAGACCAAAACTGTGCACAGTACTCCAGGTGTGGTCTCACCAAGGCCCTGTACAATTGTAGCTAGACCTCCTTACTCTTATACTCCAACCCCCTTGGAATAAAGAACAACATGCCATTTGCCTTCCTTATCGCTTGCTGCACCTGCATGCAAGCTTTCTGTGTTTCTTGCATGAGGACACCCAAATCTCTCTGAACACCAACATTTAAAAGTTTCTCACCACTTAAAAAAGATTCTGTTTTTCTATTCTTCCTACCAAAGTGAATAACCTCACATTTCCCTACATTATACTCCATCTGCCACCTTACTGCCCACTCACTTAGTCTATCTGTATCCCTTTGCAAACTCTTTGGGAGCAAAATTGTGTAGCTTCCCGTTTGGGGGCGGTAACAGCCGTGAGGCGGGAGTTCCTGTGCCAGCCGCGGAAGTCCCACCTTGTGACCTATATTCAGGTTACCGCCCCCGACAATAGGTGGAGCTCACAATATCATCCTACATTTGCTCTGTGGGGTGCGAACAGGGTGGAAGAACTCCGTGAGGGGTGCTGCGCTACGCGGTGGAACACGTATAGACAGAGCCCTTCATTAAAGGGGAGGGCCAAACTGCTGACTCTGCATGTGAGAAACAGGGCCCCAACTGGATCACCAGGGAGCGGGGTGCTGTGGCAGCAGTTTGGCACATAAGCAGAGTGCCGGGCTGCAAGATCGCGGCACAACCACCACTATCCAAAATGAAGAAAGCTGCGACCGGCCATTTTTTTCAATTCCCCACCTCCCTTTAAATTTTGCCTAGCAAGCGGCCTACAGCTCGCTATGTGCCTCCTGAGCATGTCGCTGGCATCGCCCAGTACAGCTTCAGGGGGCGCTACCGAATTTTCGCTCAGGAGCGAAAACGGGTCCCTGCGCAGTGATTTCCATGGGGCACTACAGGTAACCGCTGCCGCTAAACTCCCGCAGAATTTCACGGGAGTCATTAGCGGCATGAAATGACGAAAAGTCATTTTCCTCCTGAATTTCTCTCCCTTTATGTTCTCCTCACAGCTGACTGTCCCACCTAGTTTTGAATCTTCAGCAAACTTGGATAAGTTACACTCGATCTCTTCACCTCGGTCATTAATATAGATTGTAAATAGCTGAGGCCCCAGCACCGATCCTTGCGACACCCCATTAGTTACAGCCTGCCAACCTGCAAAAGACTCGCTTATCCCTACTCTCTGTTTTCTGTCCATTAACCAATCCATGCTAATACATTAACCCCAATCCCATAAGCCCTTATCTTGTGTAATAACCTTTTTTTGGGTACCTTATCGAATGCCTTTTGGAAATCCAAATATACTACATCCGTTGGTTTCCCTGCTAGTTACATCCTCAAAAAAGTCTAATAAATTTGTCAAACACGATTACCCTTTCAGAAAACCATGCTGACTCTGCCTAATCATAGTATGATTTTCTAAGAGCACTGATACCACTTCCTTTACAATGGATTCCAGATTCCAGGGAATCAGAATCTGGGAAAACCAGCAAAAATCCCATGTAATAAAACAGATCTGACTTCTTCAGTCAAAATAAAACAGTGGCCCTGATTATATGACAGTATTGTTACCAATAAAATGTTCTTTTAAACACATAGGTGTTAGCTGTGGCTCAGTGGGTAGCACTCTCACCTCTCAGTCAGAATGGTTGTAGGTTTAAGTCCCACTCCAAAGACTTGAGCACAAAATCTAGGCTGATACTCCACTGCAGTGCTGAGGGAGTGAGTGCTACACTGTCTGAGGTGCTGTGTTTTGATAAAACATTAATCCGAGGCCCCACGTGCCCCCTCAGATTTCCATTAAAGATCCCATGACATTATTTCAAAGAAGAGCAGGGGAGTTCTCCCTGGTGCCCTGATCAATATTTTCCGTAAAACATTATCACCCATTATCTGGTCATTTATCACATTGCTGTTTGTGAGACCCTGTTGTGCGGAAATTGGCTGCTGCTTTTCATATATTACAACAGTGACTACACCTCAAAAGTACTTCATTGACTTTAACGCATTTTGGGATATCTTCAGTTTGTGAATGGAGCTTTATAAATTCAAGTCTGTCTTTCTTTGTTTCACATTCCACATTTTCTAGATCCACTCTGCAATCTCACTCTGGATGGTGGATATTTTGAAATAGTTAATACAACATGGCTGCAGGCAAACAATGAAACTTGTACAAATGGATCAGAAATCTATGTTCCTCACCAGGGTCCAAGTGAGCAATACTGGGAGTAAGTAAATTGCTACAGATCACTGCACCTATAACCTGCACAGCTGTACCAGTAACTTCCTCTTGGGAAGGTCAATTGGGTGAATGTTCTGTTTAATGAGTGCAAAGCTGTTTGATTTAGGTAGCGGTACTATTTAAATTGGGAGATACAGTGACTAAACCCAGCTAGTTTTAACAATTCTTTGTAAGGCAGTCAATGAAGCACTGTCAGGAACTCCTCCTTCAAATCAACTCTCCAGAGAATCTCATTTGCACTCACTGTTTAAACAAAGCTTTGCACTGCTATGACTTAATTGTTTAATTTAATTATTGCGACCCACAAAATATTTTGTGATAAAGTAGTTGAGTAATATGAGACGGCGGCTGGAATTTTCCCCGTCCCGAGCGTGTGGTTAGGAGGGTCGTGTCAGCAGTAAAACTCGCAGAAATTGCCTGCGTGTCGGGAACCCGCCGTAATCCTGCCGACTTCCACATTTAACTCAGGCGCATTTCCCAATGCACCACGGACCTGCTTGGGAGAGGCGGTGACCTCATTGAAATATTTAAATGCTTGTTGAGAGACCCTGGAGAGGCTGTTTAACATCAGGATTTGGCATTAACTTGTTGCGCACGGGATTCACACACCTCGGGATTCACATATCTCGGGAAACTCGCCTGTGAAGGGAAGGCGGATGCTCAGTGGCCATTGTGCGAGTCCATTAATTGATAGCTGGGAAAAATGCATAAATACTCCCACATGAAACCTGCTTTCTTGCCTAATGGAATCATCATCATAGGCAGTCCCTCGAAATCGAGGAAGACTTGCTTCCACTCTAAAAGTGAGTTCTTAGGTGACTGAACAGTCCAATACAGGAATTACAGTCTCTGTCAAAGGTGGGACAGACAGTCATTGAAGGAAAGGGTGGGTGGGGAGTCTGGTTTGCCGCAACACCTGGGAGTCCCTGGCCAAAGATCGGCTGAAGTGGAGGAATGCATCCGGGAGGGCACTGAGCGCCTCAAGTCTCATTGATGAGAGCGTGCTGAAATCAAGCGCAGGCAGCGGAAGGAGGGTGCATATGATGATGATTCCATTTAAAATGGAGATGAGGAGGAATTTCTTCTCTCATGGGGTCATGAATCTTTGGCATTCTCTACCCCAGAATGCTGTGGAGGCTGGGTCATTGAATATATATTTAAGGTGGAGATAGACAGATTTTTGAACTTTATGGGAGATAAGGGTTATGGGGAGTGGCCAGGAAAGTGGAGCTGAGGCCAAGATCAGACCAGCCATGATCTTATTGAATGGCGGAGCAGGCTCGAAGGGCCAAATGGCCTAATCCTGCTCTTATTTCTTATGTTCTTATAAAACACCTTCTGCACTCCTACCTCAACCTTCAATGGAGATGTGTGCAAGGCTACTTTAAATATCGATTTAATTGGGCCGGGAAATGCGCAAACTGTTTTAATTGGGGCCATTGAATGGAATGCGCAGTGCAGAAGAGCTGTTCAAATCTTCGAGTTCCTGACCCACCACACGGCCCATACACATGCAACCCAACTCCAAGTTAATGATTCCGGCCACAAATGGTAAGTATAGCATGCTTGGGAGGAACAGGTGACTTTGGACCTATGGTTCGCAAAGCTTTCCACCATTGGGGTTTTCCTCGTGTTATGTCTGGGACTGTTGTAAACTAATTGATAGAGACTGATTGCCATGATTAGTCAAACAATTCCATTATCTTTGTATCATGAGATTACCAGGAAAGTAGAAGTCAAACTAGGTGGACATGAGTCTCTTTTCATCTGGCACTTCCTACGTTCCTATGGGCTCCTTCTTTCCTCTAATGGCAGGAGTAAATAAAAGCTGAACACCACAAATACAAAGAAAAAATAAAATATTAAATTTAATCTCAATTCCTTGTAACAATTCACTTCTAAAAGCAGTACTGATTCTCTTTACCTTTCAAATCCATGTGTAGTTGACTAAATGTGTGTAATGAACAGTACACTTACATGAGATGTTTTCTGTTGTTATTTTATTTAGTAATGTGGCTTTACGCCGCGCAAGTTCAATGGATGAGACTGGGGAGATAGTCTGGTATTTAGCCCTTTGTCTGCTTCTGGCCTGGCTGATCGTTGGGGCAGCGCTATCTAAAGGAATCAAATCTTCAGGAAAGGTAAAATGATTGGTGATGAATAGAGTTAAAACACTGGTGACAGAGTACAAATTTCTGCAACAATTAAACTGGAATTTATAAATCATTTGTGAAGTGGGCTGGTTTACCTCACAGATGATGTTAACAGTGACTCTTTGGGGAGTGTGAGATCCATAATTTTTGAGCACTGCAGACCTGAGTGAGATTTGAAGATCTTTCTCCTGAGTGAAAGAACAGCAGCAATTTCCCAAACCCCTGAGAAGTGCCACTCATAACTGCACCCTGCTGATTACATCTTTTTCTGCACTCTTCAGCTCAAAATTATTTGCACCATAATTTGCTCGAAGTGCGAGCTGAAAACAGCTTGGTGAGGACAATGGGCATCTGGCACCTCAGTGAACAGCAGGACCAACAATATATCCTTAACCAATGAGATTTAAGGATTGTGAAAGAAAGTGAAAGGAGTGAGATGGAGGGTGAATTAGAGTCAAACCAGGTACAGAAAGTGAAATAAAGAGAGGGCCAGACAAATTAGATTAAGAGAGAGAGAAAAAAGGGACAGAAAGGAAAAGTAAGAAAACAATTAAAAAATTAAAAATTTGACAATTTTTAAATCTCTAAGAACAATTTACCACCTAAAGAAATGAGACTCCACTATTTAAATTGTTCAATTTCTGGGACAAAGAGGTTGATTGACACGGTATTAACAATTATCACATCATTAAAAATGTATTTATCCTCTTAATTACAAGACGTAAATTTCTGTGCTGATTTTAATAGGCTATTAATGTGTAAATCCAGTAAGTTCTTAAAAATAATGGGAAGGCGAAGGGTGAGATACCGTTTGTGTGAAGCAAACAGTGGAGTTGCACAAATCGACCAGCAAGGTCTGGAGATTCGTAACTCACACCGTATCTTTAAACCCCGCATTTGCTGGCCGATTTGGACATTAATAAGGGTGCATATCATTAACTCACCGTTATACTTACAGCAAGATCCAGCCCAATATCATGCTATTTTTAAATTCAGTTACAATATGCAGCTCAGTGTTAAATATACCCTTCATATAGTTATTACGCCTTTAATTGTATTCTGGGTCATTCTCTGCTTTTATTACGAGCCTATTAGTTTGTCATTAAATTGCATTCAATACTGTAAATGTTGTACCAGGAAAATCTAACAAGCTACTCTCCATGTTCAGGTGGTTTATTTCACTGCGACATTCCCCTATGTGGTTCTAATCATACTTCTGATCCGAGGTGTTACCCTGGATGGAGCCTATAAAGGAATTGAATACTATATTGGAAGTCAGTCAAACTTCACGAAACTGCGTGAGGCTGAGGTAAACACACCAGGATAATCCACAGACCTTCAGCTGTATTCTTCAGTCAAACTGTTTCACGTTTCACTTTTATTTATTTTCCTGACTTATGACAAGTTCGATGCAAAAGCTGTGTTGTTTTTTGATTGTTCACTTATGGGAAAACAAATTCCAGTCATTGCAATTCAGTTGATAGAAGGAGAAGCAAGTTGCAACTGAAACATAGGGTTAAAGGCTAATGACTTTAATTTATGCATTTTAACATCGAGATGTTTGCAGATATGATGGGATAAAATAGCAGAAATGGGATGAGATTGGATGAAATAATGATAGGATGGAATGGGATATGATAGAATTAAATGGGACGGGCAGGATAGGATGGAATGGGATACAATAGAATTGGATGGACAAGGCAAGATAGGATGGAATGGGATACGACAGAATTAAATGGGACAGGGCAGGATAGGATGGAATGGGATACGATGGAACTGGATGGGACAGGGCAGAATAGGATGGAATGGGATATGATAGAATTGGATGGAATATGGCTGGATAGGATGCAATGCAACAGCAGCCATATTTCCTGCTTGATGCATACTTTATGGTATCTTGTAAACAATTCACTAATAAAATTGTACAGTAATTATCTTATCAAGCTATATGTGTAGGTCGCACAGTAACATTTAAGTGGACAATCAATATTGTGACATGGCAGTTATTGATATTATGATCTGATTGTTAATTTTAGTGGAATTCTGTTAGCTTTTTGATGCACCTTTGATTTGTGCTACTTTTAACTAGGGTGACAGTAATTCAATTAAACCATCAAGTCATACACTTGAAAACATAGCAGTACAGAGCATATAAGCTCCTGGAGAAAATTAGACATGGAGGCAGAATGGGGCTTGGCAGGGTAGATGCAGAGAGGATGTTTCCCCTCGTGGGGGAATCTAGACCTAGGGGGCATAGTCTCAGAATAAGGGGTCACCCATTTAAAATGGAAATGAGGAGAAATTTCTTCTCTCAGAGGGTTGTGAATCTTTGGAATTCGCTACCCCAGAGAGCTGTGGAGGTTGGGTCATTGAATGCATTTATGGTAGAGATAGACAGATTTTGAAAGATAAGGGAGTCAAGGGCTATGGGGAGCAGGCAGGGAAGTGGAGTTGAGGCCAGATTCAGACCAGCCATGATCTTATTTAATGGCAGAGCAGGCTCGAGGGGCCAAATGGCCTACTCCTGCTCCTATTTCTAATGTTCTTATGTTATGTTCTTTTGGCCCTAGTATTTAAGGGAGACTCTATTGACCAAAGGGATTTTCATTCAGTTAGCTCACCATTGAACTGTGATACTAACTTCCCATGGTCCTCATGGTATGTAGTTTTATCTGCCACAATTCAAAGAGGCCAAGTAAAATCTCCTGGTGCTTACTAATTCAACCTTTTATTTACTGTACCAGGTCTGGAAAGATGCTGCAGGACAAATTTTCTATTCATTGTCAGTCGCTTGGGGAGGTTTGACAGCACTGTCATCCTACAACAAATTCCACAACAACTGTTACACAGATACCATCATTGTTTGTGTTATTAATTGTGGCACAAGTGTGTTTGCTGGATTTGCCATCTTCTCCATCCTTGGACACATGGCTCATATACAAAACAAGCTTGTTTCAGAGGTTGCAAAGTCAGGTACCTGCAGACTCAAACTTATTGTTTTCTGCTAAAATGTTTCCAAACTGTAAGATAAAATTGTTCTGGCTCAACAACCTCAGCCTTTCCATTCTGTTGGCAAAATCTGGAGGCAATAGTTTTTAACTGGAAATCGTTTAACATAAAACTTTGACATGTAAACAAAGCAACTACGTCAACAACAACAACTTGTATTTATATAGCACAAAGTAAAATGTCCCAAAGTGCTTCACGGAAGTGTTATCAAACCAAGCCACATAAGGAGATATTTGGACAGGTTTTAAGGAGCATCTTAAAGGAGGAAAGAGAGGTGGAGAGGCGGAGAAGTTTAGAGAAGGAATTCCAGAGCTTAGAGCCTCAGGTGCTGAAGGGATGGTTGCCAATGGTGGAGTGATTAAAATCAGGGATGCTCAAGAGGCCAGAATTGGAGCACTAATTGATCAGCTGCTTGTAATTCATAAACAGGAATAACCTGGGGATTGCGTGCTGCAATGGGATGGACATGCATCTTACTTCTCGGATCTGGCACCAAATTTGGCCCAAACTGATGGGACTAATGTCTCCACGACTGCTGAGTGCAAGGGTCCTACCTGGAAAGAGTTTGGGCAGTCTCCATCCTGGTCCTAGTGGGCCTGGGCCCACAGCACAAAACTGGCACTGAATTGGCAACATCACTCAGAGAGGTCCCAGGATGGCTGGTCTGGGCAATGGGAAAATGTTACACTGGTGCAACCTCTTCTAAGGGTGGGGCTGAGGCACATTGTTGAGGCAGAGTAGAGGGATCTTTATTCTGCAGATAACTGTGATGAAACTAGGAGGGAGAAATTGATTATTGCCCCGTTTGGGGGCAGTAACTCTTGAGGTGGGAAAATTAGCGGCAGGCACTAAAGTTTGCCCGCTCTCAAAAAATTTGCTTTAGTGCTCCAGGAAGGAAGTGAAGCGCTAAATCAAGCACCCCACTTCCTTCTTGGAGCGCTAACAGGGCGCACACTTCAGCAACACTGCACACTGGGCCGTGCAGAGCTGCCACGTACAAATCGCTGCACACTCTGCAATTTAAAAAGCACCTACTTGGAGCACCAAGGGAGCAGGGGAGCAGCACAATCAGTGGCACTCAAGCAGAGTGCCGGGCTGAACGGTCGCAGGCAGGACCCCGCGAAGAAAACGGAGGAACACAGCAGTCACCTCGTCTTTAATTATCATCCCGGTAGCAGCCGACTGCCCGATCCAGACTTCCTGCACCTGACGATGTTTTTGCTCGGCACTGCTGCAGTTGGTTAAAATCAACTTCAGGGCCGGGCGTTAACGAGGCGATGCGCACTGCGATGACATCACGATCTCCGGACGAAGGAGATTGGGGCACAACACTGTAGCGCTGCCACTAAACTCCTGCCCAATATGGCAGGGGTCATTGTCAGCGCCTCGCCCGGGTGCTAACAGGAGGTGCATATGCACCAAATTTCTAGGCCTGGGGGCCTTAAATGGAAACTGCCCCATTCCCCAGCACTGACATCACTCACCCTGATGGAAAGAAATCACAAAATCTCAGGCCGAGTACACAAGTACTGAACAAAAGTGATAAATTTTGACAGTCTAGATTCCAAATTAATTAATACATTTTAAATAAATTACATCAGTTTAGAGTATTTCTCTTTTAAGCACCATTAATTGCACCATTTCAATTGTATCCGCTGTTTAGGTTTCGGATTGGCTTTCATTGCCTACCCAGAGGCTCTTGCACAGTTGCCAGTGGCACCTTTATGGTCCATTTTATTTTTCTTCATGCTGGTCACCCTGGGACTTGACAGTCAGTTTGCAAGTATAGGTAAGAATGACATCACTTCATTGAACATATTCCTTTCTACGTATATAAAATAAATTCTATAAAGTATTAAGTTTATATCAGTGGACAAATATTTAACGTGTTTTTATATCAATTTTGTGCTTGCTATGTTAATGGAGCATGGACCTGTTTGGTTTAAGTGGGTTAACACCTCCATTAAACTAACGGCCAGAGGAATGCCACACCAACATTTGGAAGAGTTCATTCACGAATATCAGCAGCAGTAATTCTAGTCCAGAACTTTCATTTGATGAATCAGTTTTTCTAACTCTAACATCTGTTTCTAATCATAAATCTTTCAGAATAATGTTTCGTGCAGTGAATCCATCCATTTCGCTGCTGTGTTTAGCCTTGTGTTATTGAAGATGGAGGTCATGAGATGAGGTCATTTTAGGCCAGTGTAGTGACAAGGAGTTATTGTAGAATTCTGGAGATGCTATGGTATCAGCCGTTGGTCACAATCAGATTTCATGAATAAAAATCGAGGCCTAGAGATTTGTCTTGGGCGGTGATGCAAAATGGACAGGATTGGATCGGCCTCCCATTACACACAGCGCCTGATATTCAGTTCCACTGCAGTCGGCACATTGAATCCAACCCTAGTTTTTGTAATCTCTCCTCGTAAGTTAACTCTTGGAGTTCAGCTATCGTTCTGGTAAATTTACACTGCACTCTAAGGCCAATGTAGCCTTCCTAAGGTGCAGTACCCAGAACAGAACATAGTACGCCAGGTGTGGTCTAACTCGGGCTTTGTATAACTGTACATAAGAACATAAGAAATAGGAACAGGAGTAGGCCATACGGTCCCTTGAGCCTGCTCCGCCATTCAATAAGATCATGGCTGATCTGATCATGGACTCAACTCCACTTTCCCGCCGGCTCCCCATAACCCATTATCCCCTTATCATTTAAGAAACTGTCTATTTCTGTCTTAAATTTATTCAATGTCCCAGCTTCCACAGCTCTCTGAGGCAGCGAATTCCACAGATTTACAACCCTCTGAGAGAAGAAATTTCTCCTCATCTCGGTTTTAAATGGGCGGGCCCCTTATTCTAAGATCATGCCTTCTAGTTCTAGTCTCCCCCATCAGTGGAAATATCCTCTCTGCATCCACCTTGTCAAGCCCCCACATAATCATATACGTTTCGATAAGATCATCTCTCATTTTTCTGAATTCCAATGAGTAGTGGCCCAACCTACTCAACCTTTCCTCATAAGTCAACCCCCTCATCCCTGGAATCAACCTAGTGTTTCCAGGGATGAAGGGGTTGACTCGCTTAGCCTGTCTATGTCCTTTTGCAGACTTTTTGTGTCCTCCTCACACATTGCTTTTCCTCCCATCTTTGTATTGTCAGCAAACTTGGCTACATTAAACTCAGTCCCTTCTTCCAAGTCGTTAATATAGATTCTAAATCGTTGTAGCATATGTAAATAACTGTAGCATATCTTCCAACCCTTTGTATTCCAATTCTCTAGATATAAAGCCCAGTATTCCATTAGCATTAATGATTATTTTCTGTACCTGTCCATGAAATTGTAATGATCTATGTACATGGAGCCCTAAGGTCCCAACAAAAATTCTTGCGGAACACCACTAGTCACATCCTGCCAATTAGAATACCTCCCCATAACCCTACTACGTGTTTCCTGCCGCTCAGCCAATTTCCAAACCAGGTCAATAATTTGCCCTCAATTCCATGAGCTTCAACTTTAGAGGGACTTTATCAAATGCCTTCTGGAAGTCCATATAAATAACATCCATAGACATTCCCCTCTCTACTACTTTAGTCACCTCTTCACAAAATTCACTCAAGTTCATCAAGTATGATCTATCCTTTGCAAATCCATGCTGGCTCTCTCTGATCAGCTGAAAATTTTCAAGGTGTTCAGTCACTCTATCCTTAATTATAGACTCTAGTAATTTCCAGACACCAGATGTTAGGCTAATTAGTCTATAATTCTCTGGTTTCCCTCTTTCACCTTTCTTCAATAGCGGAGTGACATATGCAATTTTCCAATCTAAAGGAATGGTTCCTGAATCTAGAAAAATTTGGAAGATTATAGTTAGGGCATCTGCAATGTTCTCACCTACCTCCTTTAAAACCCTGGGATGGAAACCGCCTAGTCCTTGGACTCTGTCACTCTTTAGTCCCATTATTTTCTTCATTCTTGTTGTTTTGGCTACATTAATTTTGGTGAGTCCTCGTCCCTGATTCAATATTAGTTTCCTTGGGAAGCCAGGCAAGCTATCCTCTTCCTTTACTGTAAATACTGATGCAAAGTAATTATTCAACGTGTCCTGGTTTTCATTTACAGAATCACCGTTATCAATTTTCAAGGGGCCCACATTGTTCCTGATTACTCTCGTTTCCTAATATAATTGTAAAAATAATTGTGTTGATTTTGATATGCCCTGCAAGTTTTTTTCATACTCCCTTTTTGTAGTTCTGTTTGTTTGTCACCCTTTGTTGTTCTTTGTATCTCTCCCAATCATCAGGATCTATGTTTTTTTTGCATTTTTGTATGCTTTTGGTTTTAGTTTTATGTTATCCTTTACCTCTTTTGTCATCCATGGACTTTTTTCGGCAAGTAGAGCTCTTAGACCTTCGGGGTATAAACTGGTTCTGTATCACCTTAAATTCTTTTTTAAACTTCTGTCAATTTAACCATTAACAGATTTGCCCAGTTTACTGTGGACAATCTTTGTCTCATCCCATTGAAGTCAGCCTTACCCAAACCTAGAATTTTGAAATTGTTTCGCATTTCTCCCTTTCAAACGCAAGGTTGAACTTGATCGTATTAGGCCAAAAATTGCGGTCAGCGGCGTAGTTCCAGAGTACGCAGCCAACCTACGAAAAGAATGAGTACTTACCTTGAGCGAGGCCTGGAATGGAGACTTCCTCTTCAATGCTGCAAAGTTCTGTGCAGCATATGATGTCAGGAAGGCCAGGAGTGCAGCTTACAGCCTATGTATAAGGGAAGACATGCCCATAAAGCCCTCAGAAACTTCTTTCAGCCTCTTCCATTGAAATTACATTTTAAACTTTCTAAAAACTTCTTTCAAAATCTTCTAAAACTTCTAAAAAAAAACTTTTAATTAAACTGGTACTTTAATTTATTTCATATATCAGCATTTTGTTTTATTTTTTCATCCAAACTCACAATTTATTAGTCCCTATTTATACAGCTTCCTGTTTAGATAGTCAATAAAGTTCTAACACTTCTACGCGTAATGTTGTTGTACTTCAGAAAGAGATTCCCAGCCATATATTCAATATTAATTTTCAGGATTAAAATATATTATTCAGACCTCACTTAGATTGGTAATAGATAAATCTATTTTCCTTGTTATAGATGCATTATATAGTTTGTTATGTTGTTCATTTTCGAGTTGAAAGGGTAGAATTGGTCACTGAAATCTGATAGATGTTAGTGATTAAGAATGAAATTACTTCAATGATAAGAGAGGAAATAATGAGAGGTAAGTAGGCAGTTGAAACTTTATGGGTAGAATTAAGAAATAGAAAAGAATCTAAGACTGTAGTGGGAGTTGTATATAGGCCCCGATAGCAGCTGTGAAGTGGCAGAATATATAGACTAGACAAGTATGTAGCAAAGGCAGAGTGGTTTTAATGTGGAATTTTAAGTTTTTTATAATTTGGAATAAGCAGACTCGCACCTGTCAGAAAGGTAGTACATTTCTTGATTGTGTTCAAGATAGTTTTCTACATCAATATATGTTTTAGAACCAACAAGGGGGCTAGTATTATGAGATGTAATAATGAGTAAGGAGTCAGATTTAGTTAACAGCTTAACGGTGTGTGAACATTTATCTAGCAGTGATCATAATGGCTCGGATTTTGTCGTACCCTCTAAGTTGCATTTACGCCTGGAGTTCATTCAATTTGTTCCTTATACTCCATTTGTATAAAGAAGGTTTATTTGGGTCACACACCCTAACTTGTCTTTATGCTCGAATGTTGTTTTTCTCACACATTTCTTTTTTCTCTCTCCTGGTTTAATTACTTTACATCTTTTAGTTTTCCTTTTACCTGTAGGTTTTAGAATTATTATTTATACTACCTTTTCCACCTGAGCACTCCCCCAACCCCCATTTACTAGGTTAATGACCCTGTGACCGCCCTATTCATCCATCTCGCTCGGATCCTGGTCCCAGCCTGGTTCAGGTGGAGCCCATCCCAGCTGTACAGTCCCTTCCTGTCCCAATAATGGTGCCAGTGTCCCATGAAATGGAACCCCTTCACAATCACAATAAACGTGTGAGTACTGCTCCATTTCCCCTGCATGGATATTGTCAATTCCATCCTGACCGCCACCCCCCCACCCCACCCCACCCCTACCCCATTCCAAGACTGATAGCACATCTTCAGTTTCTTCTGTACAGAGGCCATCCATGGATGGATCTGCAATGGCTTTAACTCTCCAAGAACAAAGGCAGGTTTAGTCTTCCAGTCACTACGGTGGGGCAGTGCCCCTCTATGGGATCATTGCTTGGAACGTTGCCTCTTCCTGAAATCTCTTGCTGGGTATGGAGGCACGATTTTCCCTCCCATTCCTCTCTTCATCCTTCTTATTACACCCCCAAAAAAGACCATCAGGATACTGAAAACATCCACTGGTCTCATTGACACTGGAGGGAAGGCTGCAATGCCCTGCACTGAGTGTACTTCGAGTTTTGGCCTTTACTCCACAATGGTACAGCAGCACCAACCTCTCAGGAGCTCACTGAAAATGGCTTCAAGACACAACATGAGAAAGGAGGCATTGAAGTTATCAACCTGCTCCACCAGGGTCAGATGCTGTATTCCTGGTGCAAACACAGCGTAAGCACAAGCAAGCCTTGGTGGTGATATTCTGCTTATAATCTTGTAAAGGATTGACAGCCTGACCACGTCTCTCCAATGTTTCAGAGAGTGGACTCATGGATAGAGGAATCTGTCCTCATCTGCTCCTCTGGCCTGCAGAACCATGGTCTCCAGTGGTGGGTTTCTCTGGGACTGTGTAAATTATTAATTAATTACTGATCTCATTTAACTTTTTTTTCATTAGAAACAATTATAACAACCCTGCTGGACCAGTTCCCTAAGTATTTGCGATCAAAGCGTATTTATCTGACAGCTGGTATTTGCTTGGCATTTTTTTTCCTTGGCCTTGTATGTGTAACACAGGTACGTGGTCCTTTAATAATTTGCTCTGTTTCCACACATAGTACTGGTTATAACCCTATGAAGTCAGAAATTTCACAGGATTAAATAACAAAGAAGGATCTTGTGTGTTGGTCCTGTTGTTTTTCAATTTATTTAATATTGTGCAATGATGGTGTGGGACTGACTGACTCTTCCCCATCTCCTGTTTCTAAATACAGAGCCAGGTTAAAGAGATGAGAATCATCTTTTTTTAACACCATATGAATCAGGTTTACAGTGTACACATTTTAAAACAGCAGGGTGTTGTTTAAAATATTTTCTTTCTGTTTAGGGGTGCCCACCTTGATAAGTTTCTGTCTTAAGTTTCAGTTTGCCTCAATTGGAAACACGCTCACCGCTGAGTTAAAAGGTGGTAGTTTCAAACCGCAACCGAGAATTGAAGCACATATTCTAGGCTGATACTTCCGTGTAGTAGCTGAGGGAGTGCTGCATTGTCAGAAGTGCTGTCCTTTGCAGGAGATATTAAACCAAGATCACATCTACCTGTTCAGGTGGATCTTGAAAATTCCATTGCATCTTTTGGTTACGTTTCCTGCATCGCCCAACTCTACCAGAAACAGATTAGCAGGTCATTTTATTCCTGTATGTAAAGTGGCTGCTACATTTTTTCACATAATCATGGTAACCGCACAAAGTAATTCATTAATGTCCAATTTCAAGGCACTGGATAAGCTCCTTGAGATGGATCAGAATCATTACATTTCCGGCTATCACAAATATTTTTGAGATTTTTTTATACTAACTGTAGTTCTAGTAGAGCTGGAGGCTGTTTCAAATGATCTCACTGGGGATAGACAAGGTTGTAGATAATGAGACAGACAGATCAAATTGGTATTTTTGCATTATATACCAGCAGAGATCAGCAACAAAATACTTGAGTCCTTTCAAACTGTAGGAAAACATGGGACAGTAGTGGAATGTATCAGAGAATATAACAGTGCAGTCAATTTTGTTTGTGGTTGATAAGTGTTAATTTTTCATGCTCTTATTTTGAATATCAGAGTATTTTAGTTTTCTCATGCAGGATATTTTCTGATATTTCATTTCTATTTAGGCTGGGATTTACTGGGTCAATTTACTTGATCATTTCTGTGCTGGATGGGGAATTCTTGTAGCTGCTGTCATTGAACTTGTTGGTATAAGCTGGATTTATGGTAAGTGCAACAGAGAAAGCACTGAAACAAAATGAAATTATTCAATTGTCACAAAATACTTGTATGGGTCTTCATATCTTGTCAGAGAAAATAGGACAAATGAATAAGGTGATGTGATGTAGATAGTCCTTCATCTTCAATAATAACTGAGAATTTAAGAGTCCCCTTGGTTGTCAACAATCTTTCCCCATTTGGTTCCAAAGACCAATATGAGAGAGGCAGTGTCTTCTGCATCCTTCACCTGTGGTCCCCTTGTTCTTGCTGGGTTGCAGCTGGTTGTTGTTGGGGTGAATTCTGCTGCAGCCATTTTCCTGTTAATTGCTGATGGGGTGTTGTTCAAACATCTTCATCCCGAGTTGAACAGCTGTTTGCCATTTGACTCAGTCAGTTATCAGTTTCTCCCAATTATCCAGGCAGATGGAACAACAGGACAGGTCCTGCTTCAGCTTGTTCATGATGTTTCTGGGATCCATTTGCTATTTTTCAGCTCACGACAGAAGACTCACTTTGATAATCCATTCTCCCCCATTCTGATAACAGGGGGCCTGTCAGTCTCACCACAGAACTGATACATCAGCCTTTCCTAGAGTGAGTTCTTCAGGATTTTATACAAACTATTTTGTATCCTGTTTGGAGTCCTGAGTGATCCCTTCTCTGATTTAACATGTTCATTAGTGACACCCAGTAGGGGATGAACTTCTACAGCAAACAAGCTGCCCTAAAGCCAGGACAAACCAAGTGATTGTGTAGCTCTGCTTTCTTGTTCACAGGGATAAACCGATTCACCAAGGACATTGAGATGATGATTGGGGAAAAGAATTGGCTCTTCTGGCTGTGGTGGAAAGTGTGTTGGTTTTTTATCTCTCCGTGCTTGCTGGCGGTAAGGAGACGTTACACCTTTTGGTGATTTAAACTGAAAATAATCAAGCTACAAATAATCTATCTCATTCTGTTTCTGATCTTGTTTTGTGCAATCATTTCATACAGGCAATCTTACTCTGGTCTTTAGTAACATTTGTTCCACCAACATATGGATCTATTGAATACCCTGTCTGGGCAACTGCACTTGGCTGGTGTATGATAATCTTCTTGATTATGTGGATCCCCATTATAGCCATTATGAAAATTGCCCAAGCTAAGGGCTCCAACTTATGGCAGGTAAGAAAACACTTTGATATCGTTTAAATGCTAAGTGAATTTTACACTTATTCAGGTGCAGATGTCAGTGCAGTGTAATGGAAAATCATATACATTTATCACTGTCTATTCAACTCTAACATTGTGCCTTAGTTACAATCTCTGAAGAGCATCTTCCAACACTCTCTCACTCACTCACTACCAGCCATCATGTGATTCCAGTTAGTAAAATTTATAGTTTAGTGCCAATTATGGACAATTTTATTGTTGTGAATGGAGTATACTGGTCCAATGGAATCAAATGAAAAACACATCATCAGTGAGAATGGTGATTAAAAACCTCTACCTATCCATTGTGCAAATTAAGAAGTGCAAAGAACATTTAAAACTATGTACAGCAGCTCGAATGTTGTTATTTCAGTCCAATTTCCAATCCATAGTTCCACATGCAATAGTAACTGGGTTGAAAGTCTATCAGATTTCACTCCCTGGTGGTGTTTTAGTGGCACAATTTTGCATCTCCTGGCTCTTCATTCTATGTTGCAGAGAAATTCTTATGCTCTACCCCTCTTTTCTTCCCAAGTTATTGGAAGTTCTGCTATTTACCTATAAATAATAATATTAAAATCAAAGTATTATATAAAATTAGAGATGGAATGTATGACTTTAAAATGGGGACTGAACCATATCTGTGCTCCGGTCTAATTATTCTCGGCCCTCTAAACTTGCATCATCTGAAGACAGCTCTTGGCTTTGACTGACTCCCCATGTGCGATGCCATGGGAGATCAGCTAATAGATTTAAATATTCTCTAAATGTATTGAATGTGAAGTGTGTTTAATGCTTTGAAGGACTTTGTGACAAAGTACTGCATTCATGCGACTACCAGGTTGGTAGATGGAAAACTATATATACCTTGGTCTTTTTTCATCTAGCAATTCCTATCTTCTTTAAGTCGTTTTGTTGATAAATAAAAGGTGGAAATAGTAAAATAATGCTGTATACAACAGTGATTAGTGCCATCATCCTGCTTTATGGCAGAATACATGGATCAATTCTGACCTAAAGTCAAAAGTTTCCAAGTCATAAGAGCTGCTGTAGAGGGACCAAATATTGGGACAGGTGTAAAAACTGTTAATTAAGTCAAAGATAATTCTATTGATATAATTCTTCAGAGGAATCCATAGACACTGAGAATAATAGGCACAAGCATACTACCATATGTTACAGTATGTTAGTGGTGTATCACACTAAATAACACAGTAATGGGATTTGTGCTCTCAATCATGATTCCTCACATAGTGAGTTCCCAATTTCGGCCATACAGACGGAAGGGATGTGAGCCATTTGTCAAGTGGGAAGGATAGACCTCTCAGGTCCAGTTCAAAGTATCATTAACAAGAGAGGCCACCTGGTCACTTCTGCCTCAGTGAATGGGTCCTAGAGCAGGGAGGGCCTAAAATGGGAAATAAATAAACAAAAATGGAGAGCGGAGGGAGGAAAACATAACATGTTAGAATGTGATCATTTAAGCACACAATCCAAAAAAAAACACTGCAGATAATTCTGTTAGTTGATATTTCAGCCATTTTGGGTTTTGACTGTAAACTGAAAAAGTGATAAAAATGCAAATTAAAACTATAGCTGAGCTATGATCACATTTAGGGCACACACACATACTGTCATCTTGTATAGATTTAAATGCTCATTGACACAACTGTCAATATAGCTCAGGAGTCAGGCCCTGATCTCACTGCCCAGTGTATTAGATTTCCTGGGTATGTTCTAAACTACTTTTCATTATTTTTCATTTCAGAGAAAGGAGATCTTTAATTATTAGAGCTCTGGACATGAGCCGAACACGCAAATGCACCGCTCCTTAATGGTTACCCTACATGTGACCTGCACTGAAGCATATGCAACAAGTATAACTCTGATCTGCTAACATAGCAGTTCCCTTCACAAAAACCAGCCTGAGATGAATAACTACAGTTTAACTGCAGTCTCACTGTTAGAATATTCATCACAAAGACTGCTTACTTCCACAGCCACATTACTTCCAACTTTCCTATCAAAGTCCTTTCACTGCTCAAACCCTTAGACTTGCTTTCATCAGCTCCAGGATCAATTACTCCAGTGCTGACCTTGTTGACCTCCTTTCTTCCGCCATCCATAAACTGCAGTACATCAAAAACTCTGATGCCTATATCCTACCCCTCACCAATTCCTGCTCATTCATCACCTTTGTCCTCACTGAATTACATTGCCCACCGGTCCAATGTCCCAAATTTAAAATTCCCATGTATATGTTTAAATCCCTCCATGGTCATTCTACCCCATATCTCTGTAATCTCCAGCCACCCTAAACCCTCACCAACTTTCCATTCCTCTGACTCCACACTCTTGAGCATTTCTCCCATTGTTTTCTCCAATATTGGTAGCACAGGTTTCGGCCACTTGTAGAGTGTTAATGGTGGATAAGAATCAAGCAGAAATGATTAATCATGTAATTTTTCTTTTCACAGAAAATTGTTGCAGCTAGTAAGCCAACTCAAGACTGGGGTCCATACTTGGAACAACATAGAGGCGAAAGATACAGCAATAAGCATGATTCTAAAGAAGCTGCTATTCATGAGATGGCAAAACGTTAGGGAACATTTTCATTTCAATTTGTAAACATTAATTTCAAAGTCAAAGAATTTTAAAAGAAAAAATGTTGTTTCTAAAAGAATCATTAGAAATGTTTGTTCGAACACATCTTTCAAAGTACAAGGTTAATTTTAAAAATGCATACTCCACTGCCTGTGGTGCTTTGCTGGCCTGAGCATTTATCAAGAATTCAGGCATGTATTCCATGGTAAATCAAATCGAACACATTACTGAATTCTCAATGTGCACTCCCAATGGGCAAGGCTCCATGCTGGGAGCACACTTTCATAAAATTACATCTTTCAGTTTCTATTCAAAAAACATCACATCTATAAAATGCTTAAGGGGGATTCGGTTAAATTTAAACAGTGCCTATGGCCCCAATATTACCAATGAGGCACATTCTGTGCGGGGTGGGGTGAAGTTAGGAATGGGAATCCCGGAAGTTCGGGTTTCCCGAATGTCCTGCAATCTTTAACTGCAGCTCATCACTTAATTATTTATGTAGGTTTCCCACCCACAGCCAGCTTGATTGACAGGCTGACTGCCTGTTGGCCAGGAAAGCCTGCAGCACAAGATCGCAGCCAAACAGAGCAGGTAGGTCTAGTGGGGGGCATGGGAGATATCGTGGAGGTGGTGGTGGTCAGGGGTTGCGATCGTGGAGGGGGGTGGGGGGGGGGGGGAAAGCGGAGATGTTGATCAGGAGGAGCAGATGGTGTCGAGAGGGTCTTATTGCAGTAAAGGGAGCAGACAGATCGTGGTGGGGGAGTTGGGGGAGATAAGAGGTTGGACAGACCACAGGTTGGTGTACTGGTAAGCTTGTTGAGCCTGGAGGAAATGCTCCTGCTTCTCTTCGCCCATAACTTCAAAAACTCTTACATAACACACTGGCAATTCTTTGGGGGTGAAAGCGCAAAATCCCCAGATTTATTACACGGTAAATGTAAAAGGATTCACACAATGGAGATACAACAATCCCTAAAGCTGTTGATATCTCTTCTTATGGAGCTGATTAAGTGACTGGCTGTTTGGCCAAGCAATAAATGTGATTTCCTTCAATGTCGATTTTGCTTGAAATTCAGTGAGGACATTGCTCCAATATCACAATACACCTTTGAATCCTATGGGGATGCAACACAGTCAACAATTTAGGTGCATTCTCCTAGTCCTGGCAGTGACAGTGACTCAGTGAGGGAGCAACGTCCTCCCAATCCTGGGAAGTGACAGATGCCTACCTGTCAGTGCATAAATGCTATTTGTGCAAATAAGTTCATCAGGTAATGGAGAGAGACCAGAAGCACAATGACAAGTTCCCTCACCAACATTTTATACGATTTTCCTCCTTTCTTGTAAATTGATTATGATTGGTTTGTTAAATTCTGCCCTAATATATAATGAGGTGATTTTAAAAATGAACCGTTCCTAAGAAAGAGATTCATGGGATGCGAGTACATGCTGGGAATTTGGATGCAGAGATCAGCGTGATTTTCCACCCATTAATATGGTCACTGATTTCTGAGCCCAAATTCTTGATTATGAGAAGCCCTGCACTGAGAGGTCAATGTAAAATCTTCCCTAGTGTCTCATTTTGTTTTAAATAATCTGTGTTTTGGCCCACTCCAGTGGGGATCGTTGCTGAGATGAGGTCTCACTCTGATAATTTGTTTGGTTGCCTGCATGTTGCTCCCACAATTTCCCTCATCATCATAAATGATGCAAAGGCCCCTTGTGTACCCAATGTTGCTCTCTTCCAAGTTAATTCCACAAGCATTGGACAGTGCGCTAACTAACAAGTTTGGGACAAGTGTGGGAGTTATTGCCAGTACAGCTTTAAACTGTTCAGCCAGTGGACTGATAAATTTAGATTGTGCCACCACAATTGTGCGAATGATCTTAGCCTGCCCTGCCCAGCGCAAAACTGACATGATTGGATGGGCCACACATTTTACACTCCACCCGCTTTTACTTTCCAGTGACGGGCAGCCAATTAGATGCTGTCGGTTTCCTGTCAGGTTGGTTAGGTTAAAATTATCCCCATATGAATCAGGAAATGTATTCTAAGGGCTGTTTTTATATCTAAAAAAAAAATAAATGTTATTCATGTTTGCTCATAAAGTGTTTTGTCTCCTTCTTCCAAGCCTGGATCCTTTTAGGAAGCAACAATTATCATATATTTTAGAACTCCAAATGACACCATTTGTATGTGTGTATTCATCTCACATCACTGAATAGAATTCTTCATTAGTTGCCTGTAAATGCCAAAGGCTGCTGACTTGCAGTTTTCACAAAAAATTGGACAGAAGCGGAAGACGGCCCCAAAAATGCATTAAAAAAGTCACAATAATTCCCAAGTAATGAAGACAGAATTCAACTGATTTCAGTCACCAGGAACCAGATCGCCTAAATAGAAATGGACGGATTCATTGGATTCAAAGAACAAGGAAATGTCCCAGAATGCCTTGCAGTAGAGGGATTGGTGGAAACATAGAAACATAGAAAATAGGTGCAGGAGTAGGCCATTCGGATCTTCGCGCCTGCACCACCATTCAATATGATCATGGCTGATCATTTTTGCAACTTTAGTACCCCATTCCTGTTTTCTCTCCATACCCCTTGATCCCTTTAGCCGTAAGGGCCACATCTAACTCCCTTTTGAATATATCTAACGAACTGGCCTCTACAACTTTTTGTGGTAGAGAATTCCACAGGTTCACAATTCTCTGAGTGAAGAAGTTTCTCCTCATCTCAGTCCTAAATGGCTTACCCCTTACCCTTAGACTGTGACCCCTGGTTCTGGACTTCCCCAACATCAGGAACATCCTTCCTGCATCTAACCTGTCGCATCCCGTCAGAATATTCTATGTTTCTATGAGATTCACTCTCATTCTTCTTAATTCCTGTGAATATAAGTCTAGTCGATCCAGCCTTTCTTCATATGTCAGTCCTGCCATCCCGGGAATCAGTCTGGTGAACCTTCGTTGCACTCCCTCAATAGCAAGAATGTCCTTCCTCAGATTAGGAGACCAAAACTGTGCACAATATTCAAGGTGTGGCCTCACCAAGGCCCTGTACAACTGCAGCAAGACCTCCCTGCTCCTATACTCAAATCCTCTCGCTATGAAGGCCAACATGCCATTTGCCGCCTTCATCGCCTGCTGTACCTGCATGCTAACTTTCAATGACTGATGTACCATGACACCCAGGTCTCGTTGCACCTCCCCTTTTCCTAATCTGTCACCATTCAGATAATATTCTTCCTTCCTGTTTTTGCCACCAAAGTGGATAACTTCACATGTATCTACATTATACTGCATCTGCCATGCATTTTCCCACTCACCTAACCTGTCCAAGTCACCCTGCAGCCTCTTAGCATCCTCCTCACAACTCACACTGCCACCCAGCTTAGTGTCATCTGCAAACTTGGAGATATTACATTCAATTCCTTCGTCTAAATCATTTATGCATATTGTAAATAGCTGGGGGCCCAGCACTGAATCTTGCAGTACCCGCTAGTCACTGCCTGCCAGTCTGAAAAGGACCCGTTTATCCCGACTCTCTGCTTCCTGTCTGCCAACCAGTTCCCTATCCACGTCAATACATTACCCCCAATAGCATGGGCTTTAATTTTGCACACTAATCTCTTGAATGGGACCTTGTCAAAAGCCTTGTGAAAGTCCAAATACACCACATCCACTGGTTCTCCCTTGTCCACGCTACTAGTTACATCCTCTCAAAATTCTAGAAGATTTATCAACCATGATTTCCCTTTCATAAATCCATGCTGACTTGGACCGATCCTGTCACTGCTTTCCAAATGCGCTGCTATTACATCTTTAATAATTGATTCCAACATTTTCCCCACTACGAATGTCAGGCTAACCGGTCTATAATTACCCGTTTTCTCTCACCCTCCTTTTTTAAAAAGTGGGATGACATTAGCTACCCTCCAATCCATAGGAACTGATCCAGAGTCTATAGAATGACCACCAATGCATCCACTATTTCTAGAGCCACTTGCTTAAGTACTCTGGGATGCAGACTATCAGGCCCTGCGGATTTATCTTTCGTCAGTCCCATCAATTTCCCTAACACAATTTCCTGACTAATAAGAATTTCCTTCAGTTCCTCCTTCTCGCTAGACCCTCAGTCCCCTAGTATTTCCAGAAGGTTATTTGTGTCTTCCTTAGTGAAGACAGAACTAAAGTATTTGTTCAATTGGTCTGCCATTCCTTTGTTCCCCATTATAAATTCACCTGATTCTGACTGCAAGGGACCTACATTTGTCTTCACTAATCTTTTTCTCTTCACATATCTATAGAAGCTTTTGCAGTCAGTTTCTATGTTCCCTGCAAGCTTACTCTCATACTCTATTTTCCCCCTCCTAATTAAACCCTTTGTCCTCCTCTGCTGAATTCTAAATTTCTCCCAGTCCTCAGGTTTGCTGCTTTTTCTGGCCAATTTATATGCCTCTTCCTTGGATTTAACACTATCCCTAATTTCCCTTGTTAGCCACGGTTGAACCACCTTCCTCATTTTATTTTTACACCAGACAGGGATGTACAATTGTTGAAGTTCATCCATGTGATCTTTAAATGTCTGCCATTGCCTATCCACCGTCAACCCTTTAAGTATCATTCGCCAGTCTATCCTAGCCAATTCACGTCTCATACCATCGAAGTTACCTTTCTTTAAGTTCAGGAACCTAGTTTCTGAATTAACTGTGTCATTCTCCAACTTAATGAAGAATTCTACCATATTATGGTCACTCTTCCCCAAGGGGCCTCGCACAACAAGATTGTTAATTAATCCTCTCTCATTACACAACACCCAGTCTAGGATGGCCAGCTCTCTAGTTGGTTCCTCGACGTATTGGTCTAGAAAACCATCCCTTATACACTCCAGGAAATTCTCCTCCACCAGTTTGGTTACCCAATCTATATGCAGATTAACGTCGCACATGATAACTGCTGTACCTTTATTGCACAAATCCCTAATTTCCTGTTTGATGCCATCCCCAACCTCATTACTGCTGTTTGGTGGTCTGTACATAACTCCCACTAGCATTTCTGCCCTTTGGTGTTCCACAGCTCTACCCATACAGATTCCACATCATCCAAGCTAATGTCCTTCCTTACTATTGCGTTAATCTCCTCTTTAACCATCCACCTTATTATAAATGCTCCTCGCATTGAGACACAGAGCCTTCAGGCTGGTTTTATTAACACTCTTTGTCCTTTAGAATCATGTTGTAATGTGGCCCTTTTTGATTTTTGTCTTGGGTTTCGCTGCCCTCCACTTTTCCTTATCTCCTTTCTACTTTTTGCTTCTGCCCCCCTGCATAGATTCCCATCCCCCTGCCATATTAGTTTAAACCCTCCCCAACAGCACTAACAAACGCTCCTCCTAGGACATTGGTTCTGGTCCTGCCCAGGTGCAGACCGTCCGGTTTGTACTGTTCCCAACTCCCCCCAGAACCGGTTCCAATCCCAGGAATTTAAATCCCTCCCTCTTGCACCATTCCTCAAGCCATGTATTCATCTTAACTATCCTGCTATTTCTACTCAGACTAGCTCGTGGCACTGGTAGCAATCCTGAGATTACTACCTTTGAGGTCCTACTTTTTAATTAAATTCCTAGCTCCTTAAATTCAACTTGTAGGAACTCATCCCATACTTATATGCACCACGACAACTGGCTGTTCACCCTCCCCCCTCCAGAATGCCCTTCAGCCGCTATCCCAACATGCCAATTAAATCTGATATGTCCTTACTACACAGTATAGAAGCACACGAGGCCCATACTTGAGAGAAGTTCACTCTGTAACCAGTAACCTTTATTAGCCAGCACTGAAGTGATGAAGGTGGGTGGAGCTTCCCCTTTTATACCTGAAAGTCCAGGTTAGGAGTGTCTCCCACAAGTTCACCACCTAGTGGTCAATGTTCTCACAGTGTACAACTTAGGTCAATTTATACATGGGTTACAATGACAGTTAAATACATGACATCACCTCCCCCCCCCACCAAAGTCTTATTGAGATCACAGGTTAAGTCTCTCTGGTGGTTAACACTCCCTTGTAGAGCGCCTGAGTTGGGGCTCTGGCTGTTGGGCGCTGGCCTGAGTATCTGCTGTTTGCGGTGCCTCAGGCCTGTCCGGACAGTGACTGGGCTCTCCTCCGCTTGGTTCTGGTGTTCGGTCACCTGTGGAAGAGTGAACTCTACATCGTTTTCTTCCTCTGCTTCTTCTATGGGGTTGCTGAAGCTCCTTTTTGTTTGATCCACGTGTTTGCGGAAGATTTGTCCATTGGTAAGTTTAACTACCAGAATCCTATTCCCCTCTTTGGTAATCACAGTGCCTGCGAGCCATTTAGGCCCTGCAGCGTAGTTGAGGACAAAGACAGGGTCATTGACATCAATACATCGCGCCCTCGCATTCCCGTCATGGTAGTCACATTGGGGCCAAGTTTCGGCCTGAGTTGCTCCTGTTTTTTTGGAGCAACTGGTTTAGAATGGAGTATCTTAGAAATTTGAATTCTCGGCATTTAGTTTGCTCCAGTTCTAGTCAGTTAGAACAGTTTCACTTTGGAACAGAATTTCTTTTTCAAAAGGGGGCGTGTCCGGCCACTTACGCCTGTTTTCAAAGTTTAGGCAGTGAAAACTTACTCCATTCTAAGTTAGTTTGGAGTAAGTGAAGATTTTTGTACGTTCGAAAAAACCTTGTCTACACTTTAGAAAATCAGGCGTAGGTTACAAATTAGGTGTACGGAATGGAGGGGGGGGGGTTTAAAGGGAAGTTTACAAACATTAAACACTTCAGTTTTACAAATAAAGAGCCATCATCAATAATAAATGATAAATACATCAATAAATCAACCAATAAATCAATCAAAAAAAATTAATAGGAGCACTTTCATCATTAATCGGTGGAGTCCTGGTGTATGAACTGTATATGTGCTCCACATGAATTCGCTGAACCTCAGCTTCCTGCGATTTCCCCCAGTGTCCATTCAGCCTCGTAGGGCTTACATCGTCCGCGTCCTCCTCATACATCAATCTGGCTGCAGGCTTCCTGCACATACACGCCAAGTGACCGCTGACGTTGCAGTTTCTGCAGGTATATTACTGATACCTGCAAGCTCTGGCTGTGTGTTTGCCTCCACACCTCCAACATGAGCCGTTGTTGGAAACAAATGGTCCATTACCAGTTGATCGTCTCTGACTGTCTCTGTAACTATCCTTAAGTGCACCATTGACAGGTGTTGATGGCCCCATTACTGGCCGCATTGTCCCTTGCGATGACATGAATCACCGTTCAGCTAGCCATTGTCTCTGTTGAATTCCCCCTTTGGGTTCGACTACATGCTCGTGCATGTCCGATTGCCCCTGCTGGCCTGGAGAACTGTGTGCCGCATTAACAATGTTGACTCCCTGTCCATTTGATGCCTTTAAACCAAGATTTTTGTCAACCATCATTCTGGTCTCTTCCTCCCCTGAGATAAATGTCTGGGCCATCAAAGCCGCCATTTCCAGGGTCAAGTCTTTGGTCTCAATCAGTTTCCTGAAAACCCCAGCATGCCTGATGCCCTCAATAAAAATGTCTCGCAGCATCTCCACTCTGCATGCATCTGGGAACTTACATAGGCTCGCCAGTCGCCGAAGGTCTGCCACGAAGTCTGGAACACTTTGCCCTTCTCGCCGCTGGTGCATGTAAAACCGGTGTCTCGCCATGTGCATGCTGCTCGCCAGTTTAAAGTGTTCCCCAATCAACAGAGTGCAGGAACAATCTAACCAGCTGAAAGGAAAGAACAAATTAAACACTAATGAAACTCCATGGATGAATATAGCCATAAGAGAACAATTGAGGGTAAGGAAAGAGGCATACATTAAGTACATAGACAGAAAGAGTGTGCATGATAAGGGAGAATACGAAGAAATTAGGAGAAAAGTCAAAAAAACAATTAGGTGGGCTAAGAGGAACTATGAAATTAAATTATCAAAGAACATAAAACAAAATAGTAAAATATTTTACAGACACATCAATAAAAAAAGGAAGGTTGGGATGGGAATAGACAGATTAATACCACAGGTAATGATAAAGAGATGGCAGAATTATTAAATAATTAATTTGCTTCAGTATTTACCAGGGAGATAGAACAGGTGGACATGACATTGGATGATGAGATTAGTAATGAGATAAGTACATTTAAAATAAAAAGAGTGCATATATTAAATAAACTAATCAAACTCAAAAAAGGATAAAACCCCTAGTCCGGATGGATTGCATCCACGCTTTTTAAAAGAATCTAGGGAAGAGGTAGCAGAGGCATTGCTACACATATTTAATAATTTGTTAGAAAAAGGTGTAGAACCAGAGGACTGGTGGATAGTTAACATAATATCTATATTTAAAAAGGGGGATAGAACATGTCCAGGGAATTATAGATCAGTCAGCTTAACTTCGATGGTAGGAAAAATAATGAAATCACTACTAAAGGAGAAAATACACGAACATCTAGAAACCAAAAATATAATAGAGTAGACAGCATGGATTTCACAAGAACATAAGAACATAAGAAATAGGAACAGGTGTAGGCCATGCGGCCTCTCGAACCTGCTCCGCCATTCAATAAGATCACTGCTGATCTGATCATGGATTCACTTCCCCGTCTGCTCCCCATAACCCCTTATTGTTTAAGAAACTATTTCTGTCTTAAATTCATTCACTGTCTCAGCTTCTACAGCTCTGTAAAGCAGTGAATTCCACAGATTTACAACCCTCAGGGAAGAAATTTCTCCTCATCTCTGTTTTAAATGGGCGGCCCCTTATTCTAAGATCGTGCCCTCTAGTTCTAGTCTCCCCCATCAGTGGAAACATCCTCTCTGCATCCACCTTGTCAAGCCCCCTCATAATCTTATACATTTCGATAAAATCACCTATCATTCTTCTGAATTCCAATGAGTAGAGGCCCAACCTACTCAACCTTTCCTCATGTCAATCCCCTCATCTCCGGAATCAACCGAGTGAAACTTTTCTGAACTGCCTCCAAAGCAAGAATATCCTTTCGTAAATATGGAAACCAAAACTGCACGCAGTATTCCAGGTGTGGCCTCACCAATACCTTATATAGCTGTAGTAAGACTTCCCTGCTTTTATACTCCATCCCCTTTGCAATAAAGGCCAAGATGCCATTGGCCTTCCTGATCATTTGCTGTACCTGCATACTATCCTTTTCTGTTTCATGCACAAGTACCCCCAGGTCCTGCTGTACTGCGGCACTTTGCAATCTTTCTCCATTTCATCATAGGCAGTCCCTCGGAATCGAGGAAGACTTGCTTCCACTCTTAGCATGAGTTCTTAGGTGGCTGTACAATCCAATACGAGAACCACAGTCTCTGTCACAGGTCGGACAGATAGTCGTTGAGGGAAAGGGTGGGCAGGGAGCCTGGTTTGTCGCACGCTCCTTCCGCTGCCTGCACTTGATTTCTGCATGCTCTCGGCGACAATACTCGAGGAGCTCAGCGCCCTCCCGAATGCACTTCCTCCACTTAGGGCGGTCTATGGCAGTTATTATTTAAATAATAACATGCTCTTTGAGTTTTTTTCTGCCAAAGTGCATGACCTCACACTTTCCAACAGCCAAATTTTTGCCCACTCACTTAGCCTGTCTATGTCCTTTTGCAGATTTTTTGTGTCCTCCTCACACATTGCTTTTCCTCCCATCTTTGTATCATCAGCAAACTTGGCCACGTTACACTCAGTCCCTTCTTCCAAGTCATTAAATAGATTGTAAATAGTTGGGGATCCCAGCACTGATCCCTGCGGGACCCCACTAGTTACCAACCAGAGAATTTATCAATTTATTCCGACTCTCTGTTCTCTGTTAGTTAGCTAATCCTCTATCCATGCTAATATATATTACCCCCAACCCTGTGAACTTTTATCTTGTGCAGTAACCTTTTATGTGGCACCTGGTCAAAAGCCTTCTGGAAGTCCAAATACACCACATCCACTGATTCCCCTTTATCCACTCTGTTCGTTACATCCTCAAAGAACCCCAGAAAATTTGTCAAACATGACTTCCCCTTCATAAATCCATGCTGACTCTGCCTGACCGAATTTTGCTTTTCCAAATGTCCTGCTACTGCTTCTTTAATAATGGACTCCAACATTTTCCCAACCACAGATGTTAGGCTAACTGGTCTATTGTTTCCTGCTTTTTGTCTGCCTCCTTTTTTAAATAGGGGTGTTACATTTGCAGTTTTCCAATGTGCTGGGACCTCCCCAGAATCTAGGGAATTTTGGTAAATTACAACTAATGCATCCACAATCGCTGCCGCTACTTCTCTTAAGACCCTAGGATGCAAGCCATCAGGTCCAGGGGATTTATCTGCCTTTAGTACCATTATCTTACTGAGTACCACCTCCTTAGTGATTGTGATTGTGTTAAGTTCCTCTCCCCCTATAGCCCCTAGACTATCCACTATCGGAATATTGTTAGTGTCCTCTACCGTGAAGACTAATACAAAATATTTGTTCAGAGTTTCTGCCATCTCCGTGTTCCCCATTAGTAATTCCCCGGTCTAGTCCTCTAACGGACCAACATTTACTTTAGCCACTCTTTACCTTTTTATATACCTATAGAAACTCTTGCTACCTGTTTTTATATTTTGCGCTGGTTTACTTTCATAGTCTATCTTCCCTTTCTTAATCATTTTTTTTAGTCGTTCTTTGCTGGCTTTTAAAAGCTTCCCAGTCTTCTATCCTCCCAATAGTTTTGGCCACTTTGTATGCCCTTGTTTTTAATTGGATACCATCCTTTATTTCTTTAGTTAGCCATGGATGGTTATCTTTTCGCCCACACCCTTTCCTCCTCACTGGAATATATTTTTCTTAAGAGTTATGAAATACCTCCTTAAATGTACACCACTGTTTATCAACCATCCTACACTTTAAGCTATTTTCCCAGTCCACTTTACCCAACTCTTCCCTCATTCCTTCATAATCTCCTTTATTTAAGCTTAGCACGCTTTTCAAAAGGGAAAGTCTTGATGGAACAACCGCATTGAATTTTTTGAAGAGGTAATAGAGAGTAGACAATGGTAATGCAGTAGATGTAATTTATCTACATTTGCAAAAGGTCTCGATAAGGAACCCATAATAGACTGATGAACAAGGTCAGAGAATGCGGAGTCAGAGGACAAGTAGCAGAATGGGTAGTTAGCTGGCTTCAAGACAGAAAGCAGAGAGTAGGGGTCATTCACAGTGACAGAAGGTGGGTAGTGGTGTTCCACACGGATCAGTGTTGGGACCACTGTTGTTCACAATTTATATTAATGATTTAGACCTTGGAATCAAAAACACAATTTCTAAATTCTTGGATGACATCAAATTAGGGGGGCGGGGGATAGTCAATACTGAGAAGGACTGCAACAAATTACAGAACTTGCAGAATGGGCATATAAGTGGCAAATGAATTTGGCAGGATGAATAGGGAGGTCACTTATTACTTGGAGGATGCGAGTCTTAGTGGGGCATAGGAAGAAGCGATCACGGAGTACAAATACACAAATCACTAAAAGTTGCGACACAGGTCAGCAAGGGCATAAAAAAGAACAAACTAAACACTTGGGTTTATTTCTAGAGGTATAGAATTGAAAAGTAGAGAATTTGTGCTAAACCTGTATCGAAGCTTGTTTAGATCACACAGGGGTAGAAATTGCCCCCTGCCCAAAACAGGGTGTACGCACCCCAATTCAATGGTTTTTACCGCAGCTGTGGTTGAGGTCGCCTTTTGAGCAAAATTCCGCTCTTTGTTTTTTTTTACTTGGATCTGGAAGTCGCTCTCAATGTGGGCGGTGACTACACAAGAGAGGCATGTACACGTGATGGCAGCACCTGAGGGGCGGAAGTTGGGGGTGATGCGGAGCGACCACCACGATGACATCATCATGGCGCTGCGTTACCATAGCTCTCCACTTTACTTAAAGGGGAGAGCCTTCGCGATTTTATAACTTCGGCCCACTGGGCCACCAGGGAGGGTTTCAGCCGGGCCAGCAGCCTGGAACCCAAGAGGGGGTGCCAGGCTGCCTGTTGGTGGCCAGGCCGAACCCGGGGGCATAATTGTCGGCCCGACATGGCGGCATTCCCTTTAAGGGAAGCCGCACTGCCGTTGCAGAAAGTCACAGCCTCACTGGACCACCGGGAAAAAACAGGCTTTGACACCGCTGGCCAGGCCAAGGATTTTAGGAGGGGAATGTCACCATCGGGGGATAGATCAGCAGTGTGCACTGTGATGATGCACTTAACATGGATCGGCAGCAGCGGTGTGGTGGGGTGGGGGGGCGGGGGGGGAGCAGGTCACCACCGGAAAATCTTGGAAGGGCAATTAGGCTATCAGCGACCATTCCATGAAAAGTCAGCGGCCACTCCATTCCGCAGCGTGGCCACCAATTTGAGGTGGTAACAGGCTTTAAGGAGAGGGGCAATTTCGGTCCCTTAGAGTACTGCGTACAGTTCTGTTCGCCATCTTATAAAAAGGATATAGAAGCACTGGAGAGGGTGCAGAGAAGATTGACAAGGATGATAGCAGAAATGTGAGGGTATACATATGAGGAAAGGATAAATGGGCTGAGTCTCTTTTCTCTTGAAAAAAGAAGTCTGAGGGGTGACCTAATAGAGGTCTTTAAATTTATGAGAGGTTTTGATCGAGTGGATATAGAGAACATGGGGCTAGAATTTCCCCTCTGATCGGTGACACCGGGATCCTTAGCGGTATTCCAATGGTTGCATCTTTTTAACCGCCGGAATACCGCTGGTGTGCACTCCTGCAGTTTTCGCGTCCTCGATGTCGGCGGTGGTGAAGCCTAGCGATAGCGGAGTGGAGTGAGCGGCAAGAACGGGAGAAAAGCTGCCGATCTCCTTACGTTTATGGCCGGAAAACCAATGACCACGATTTCGGGGTCAAGGGTGACCCTGCACATGCACAGAGAAGAGTAGGACAGCACTGGACATCTTGAAGCTGCAAAGATTGGTTGAGGTCAGTGAAAGAGGAGCTGTGAGAGGATTTGTGAGGTGTTTTGAGGAGTACATTGATTATATTCAGTTTCTTTACAATATCATAATATAAAATAATATAATTAGTAATATAACGACTAATAATTATAATAATAGGTCTTAAAATCTTAAAAAATAATATTAATAATAAATAAATAATTAAATTCAAATATAATATATATATAAATAAATATCAACAAAATGGAAAATCAAGCCATGGAAGTGGAGAGGGAGGGAAAGCACCACTCATTTCTCGGAGGAAGCCCAGGACTCATTGGTGGAGGAAGTGGAGGCCCATTGGAATCAGTTAACACGGGGTGGGTGAGGGAAACCATCACCGTTCATGTACCAGCGGTTATGGCAAGAAATCATTGAGGTGATGTCCTCCATCACGCCCATGATGCGGGGGGCGAACCAGTTCTGCAAACGGTGGAATGACATCGTTGGGTCTGTGAGAGTAAGTACTAACTTTTATCATGCATTGATGATTGACTCTTAAGTAGTGCCCCATTTTATTATGTTGTAAAGCTTGGTGTCATTTTTATTTCCCATCATCGATCTAATTGTGTTCGTCCTTTTTATTTTCATGTGTTCATCATGCAACATTTGCGTGGTAACAAAACTTAAATCATGCACCTGTTGACGAAAAGACTGGGGGACGCTTAATTGGGGATGTGTACCTATATATAGTGTATGTATGTATGTGTGTGCTCTGTATTAGTAGCTGTCAAATTAGTTCACACATACTTTTTGTCCCCTTTGCCGAAAAAAATGAGCCGGCAATAGGACGGAGCTCTGCAAAACGGGCGGTGGTCCGCCAAAGACTATTCCTCTGACGGACCTCAAGTAATGTGTTGCAGCCCTGATGGGAGTGTACGATCGCACTGCCACATGTGTTGATGCCAAATCAGTTCTCCTGGAGGGTAAGTCTACGTAATCCCTGGACTGTACTGCGGTCATGTAATTCAATCTTATGGCAATATAATGCAGAATGTAATGTAATGGTGGGAGCAAGATATGTTGTTAGTTGTGACATGATTTATTGGTTGATCAAACTGCCACTTGGAAAGCAAACTGTTTGGGACTCAAGTTTTGTTATGTCATGTACTTTCTCTATACTTTGCTTATGACAGTTACATGTAATGATTCTCAGTAAAAAATGTTTGTTCTCCACATAAGCCTGCGCAAAGTAAATTGCTCTGATGTTACCTCTGACCCCTCCCCTCATGTGCCACCAATCATTAATGTTATGTTTTTACCGTTGCACAGGTGGAGACGCCTGCCCCTCCCAGAGAGGAGTCATTGCAGGGAAGAACAAATGAAGAGATGGTGGAAGCGACAGAGGAGATGGTACTGCAAGAGCTGGAGGAGACCACTCCTCAAAGCGTTGCAATGGTGGTGGTGCAGGAGGGAGGGGTGGCAGGACTTGAAGGGTCCTTTCTACCGGCGGCCACACTCTCAAACCACGTGAAAAATGGTTACTTGGATGAGGCCCCAGTGCGTGGACAGATGCGAAACATCTGCAATCGAATTGGGTTTATTTTTTAAATAATGTTTCGATTGTGAGCGTCTTGTTTCTGTGGATCCAGAAATACACCAGGCAGCATCGCTTAGCAAACTCCCTGAGTTCAGTGTGTCTCTGAATTGACAGCAGCTAGCGAAACATGGCGTGGGATCAGTAGTGAGGCATCATTCCTTGCCAACCTGCATTCCTCAGTTTAAAAAAAAGTTCAAACAATAAAATGAACCACTGCCCTCCCTCTTCCCATCCCACTCACATGTGTAACCGCTAATAAAATATTTCACTGGTGATGATTGATGTGACTGATTTTAATTAGATCAGCCCAGGCCTGGTTGTAAGTACTCCAAAAATTACTTTATTATATATGAAATGTGATAATAAATGCAGATTTTCTTTCTAAAGGCTAACAAGCTGTAATGCATTCCAAGGTCAAAATGTTTCTATCATCCTCTGCAAATGTTGCTTCCTCTCCATGCAAACAGCTCCAATAACTGAAGCTTGATGGAAGTTCAACTCATGATGTTGATGGAACAAATGCTGAGGTTGCTCCTAGTCAGTCTAATTCAAAAATCTCTGGTTGGATCTAATGGGGAGCAAAAGTTGTTGGGAAAACGGGGGGTATCTCCCCAGACTGTTATATCACCTGATAGTGAGATTGAAAAGGGGTACAGCCTATTTTCTTCACTGGAAGTACTGCTTCTCCTTGGAGCTCTGATCCATAGCAGCCCTCCAGCACCTCACCCAAGTGGCTATCCCTTTGAACTTAACGAATTTTGGGCTATTTGGCTATGAACCAAATTTACAACACGTAAAAAGGCCATCTCAGCCCATTGTGTCCGTGCCGGCCGACCAAGAACTATCAAGCCGAATCCCACTTTCCAGCTCTTGGCTCTATGGGTGTATTGCAGTCGATCCTCATTAGGTGATCCAACAGTATATCAATACATTTTAGAAGAAAGTGTTTGGTCTTGGTGCTGAAGCGCGGCTTGTGCTGGTGACGCGGGATTCCGTGTGGCAGAGGGGATTTGATCTTGGAATCATGGAATCGGGAATGGGGTGTTCCCCCTCGGCTCAGGGAATGGGAGGCTGCCCTTCTGGGTGAGGAAATGTTAGACTCCTCTGCCGGGTCATGGAATTGGGGGGGGGCGGGGTGGGCGATCCACTCCGGGTCAGGGAATGGGGGGGGAGGCTTCTCCTCCGGGTCAGGGAATGGAGGGGCATGGGCTCACCCTCCGGGTCAGGGAATGGGGGGGGGAGGCTCCCCCTCCGGGTCAGGGAATGGGGGGGGAGGCTTCCATTCCGGGTCAGGGAATGGGGGGGGGACTCACCCTCCGGGTCAGGGAATGGGTGGGGGGAGGCTCCCCCTCCGGGTCAGGGAATGGGGGGGGGGAACTCACCCTCCGGGTCAGGGAATGGGGGGGGGGGGGGCTCACCCTCCAGTTCAGGAAATGGGTGGGGGGACTCACCCTCCGGGTCAGGGAATGGGGGGGGGGAGGCTCCCCCTCCGGGTCAGGGAATGGGGGGGGGCTCACCCTCCAGGTCAGGGAATGGGGGGGAGGGGCTCACCCTCCGGGTCAGGGAATGGGGGGGGGGGGGGGACTCACCCACCGGGTCAGGGAATGGGGGGGGGAGGCTCCCACTCCGGGTCAGGGAATGGGGGGGGGGGGGGGGGGGTTCACACTCCGGGTCAGGGAAGGGGGGGACGACTCACCCTCAGGGTCAGGGAATGGGGGGGGGGACTCACCCTCCGGGTCAGGGAATGGGGGGGGAGGCTCCCCCTCCGGGTCAGGGAATGGGGGGGGGGGCTCACACTCCGGGTCAGGGAATGGAGGGGGGGACTCACCCTCCGGGTCAGGGATTGGGGGGGGAGGCTCCCCCTCCGGATCAGAGAATGGGGGGGGAGGCTCCCCCTCCGGGTCAGGGAATGGGGGGGGGACTCACCCTCCGGGTCAGGGAATGGGGGGGGGGACTCACCCTCCGGGTCAGGGAATGGGGGGGGGGGGGGGCTCACCCTCCAGTTCAGGAAATGGGGGGGGGGACTCACCCTCCGGGTCAGGGAATGGGGGGGGGAGGCTCCCCCTCCGGGTCAGGGAATGGGGGGAGGCTCCCCCTCCGGGTCAGGGAATGGGGGGGGGGCTCACCCTCCAGGTCAGGGAATGGGGGAGGGCACTCACCCTCCGGGTCAGGGAATGGGGGGGGGCAGCTTACCCTCCGGGTCAGGGAATGGGGGAGGGCACTCACCCTCCGGGTCAGGGAATGGGGGGGGGTCACCCTCCGGATCAGGGAATGGGGGGGGGGGGCTCCCCCTCCGGGTCAGGGAATGGTGGGGGAGGCTCCCCCTCCGGGTCAGGGAATGGTGGGGGAGGCTCCCCCTCCGGGTCAGGGAATGGGGGGGGGCTCACCCTCCGGGTCAGGGAATGGGGGAGGGGCTCCCCCTCCGGGTCAGGGAATGGGGGTGGAGGCTCCCCCTCCGGGTCAGGGAATGGGGGAGGGGGCTCCCCCTCCGGGTCAGGGAATGGGGGAGGGGCTCCCCCTCCGGGTCAGGGAATGGGGGGGATCCCCCTCTGGGTCAGGGAATGGGGGGGATCCCCATCCGGGACAGCGAATGGGGGGGATCCCCTTCCAGTTCAGGAAATGGGGGGAGGGGACTCACCCTCCGGGTCAGGGAATGGGGGGGGGGAGGCTCCCCCTCCGGGTCAGGGAATGGGGGGGGGGGGCTCACCCTCCAGGTCAGGGAATGGGGGGGGAAGGGCTCACCCTCCGGGTCAGGGAATGGGGGGGCGGCTTACCCTCCGGGTCAGGGAATGGGGGGGGGGGACTCACCCTCCGGGTCAGGGAATGGGGGGGGGGGGAGGCTCCCTCTCCGGGTCAGGGAATGGGGGGGGGCTCACCCTCCGGGTCAGGGAATGGGGGGGGCGGCTCCCCCTCCGGGTCAGGGAATGGGGGTGGGCTCACCCTCCGGGTCAGGGAATGGGGGAGGGGGCTCCCCCTCCGGGTCAGGGAATGGGGGAGGGGCTCCCCCTCCGGGTCAGGGAATGGGGGGGACACTCACCCTCCGGGTCAGGGAATGGGGGTGGGGCTCCCCCTCCAGGTCAGGGAATGGGGGGGGGACTCACCCTCCGGGTCAGGGAATGGGGGGGATCCCCCTCTGGGTCAGGGAATTGGGGGGTGGGGGCTGACCCTCCGGGTCAGGGAATGGGGGGGGGCTCCCCCTCCGGGTCAGGGAATGGGGGGGGGCTCCCCCTCTGGGTCAGAGAATGGGGGGGATCCCCCTCTGGGTCAGGGAACGGGGGGGGGCTCCCCCTCCGGGTCAGGGAATGGGGGGGATCCCCCTCTGGGTCAGGGAATTGGGGGGTGGGGGCTGACCCTCCGGGTCAGGGAATGGGGGGGGCTCCCCCTCCGGGTCAGGGAATGGGGGGGGGCTCCCCCTCTGGGTCAGAGAATGGGGGGGATCCCCCTCTGGGTCAGGGAACGGGGGGGGGGCTCCCCCTCCGGGTCAGGGAATGGGGGGGGCGGGTTGGGCGATCCCCTCCGGGTCAGGGAATGGAGGGGGGACTCACTCTCTGGGTCAGGGAATGGGGGCGGGGCTCCCCCTCCAGGTCAGGGAATGCGGGGGGGAACTCACCCTCCAGGTCAGGGAATGGGGGGGGATCCCCCTCCGGATCAGGGAATGGGGGGGATCCCCCTCTGGGTCAGGGAATTGGGGGGGGGCTCACCCTCCGGGTCAGGGAATGGGGGGAGGGCTCCCCCTCCGGGTCAGGGAATGGGGGGGGGGGCTCCCCCTCTGGGTCAGAGAATGGGGGGGATCCCCCTCTGGGTCAGGGAATGGGGGGGGGCTCCCCCTCCGGGTCAGGGAATGGGGGGGGCGGGTTGGGCGATCCCCTCCGGGTCAGGGAATGGGGGGGATCCCCCTCCGGGTCAGCGAATGGGGGGGATCCCCCTCCAGGTCAGGGAATGGGGGGGCACCCCCTCTGGGTCAGGGAATGGGGGGGATCCCCCTCCGGGCCTTCACCTGTTCCCTGACCCCTGGGACCACCTGTTCACCCTCACTGTCTGGGCTCAAACAGTCCACAGTCCCGCAGGAGACGGAGGCTTCAGAACGAGCGCGCGCTTCTCCCGCTCTTGGGGGTGTGGGGGAGCGGTGTCAGGGTCACGTTCCATATCCGAGGATGTCCAAACTGTTCTCCTTCAGCTGGGCAGCAGGAAGCTGGATCCTCTTCTGAACGAGGAAAACATATTCAATCTGATCAAAACCTGCCTCGACAGTGTGTTGGGACTGCCGCCCCTCGGGATTGAGAAGACCAAGGACAAGACCAGTGCCGGCATGGAGAGCGAGAGGTAATGATCAAGGTTGTTTCGCCGCTTATAGTGGAGTGGGCTTGATACTGGCATTTGACCTATGGTGCCCGAGTTTAAAGGGAGCCTTACTCTGCTGTACCCGTGCTGTACCTGCCCTGGGAGTGTTTGATGGGACAGTGTAGAGGGAGCTTTACTAGTATCTAAACTCTAAAATCATAGCAGGCCAGCGACACTTGCTCGATGGAATCTCTTGTACCTTCATGATCTGAATGGAGTGAGCATGAGCATGGTGGCGATCCCCCATTTCACGGTAGCACTGGGTGACAGCACCAGCAGTGGTCAGGTCCCTGTACACCCTGTACATATGGGTTCCACTGTGATGCGTTTATATATTTTTTTAAATCTTCTCCTCTCCTCTCTGGCTCTTTAGAGAAGATGGAACAGCTGGAGTGATCAGCCAGCCTGTTATGATGATGAAAAGTAGTAATCTCCACTCTGAATAAAGTTTATAACCCAGCTGCCAATACTTAATCCTGCATATCGCTGGCCCAAGTCAGGTTGGTACGTTAAAAATGGGCGGTTGTGATTGGAGTGGTAGCGGGCCTTAAAAAATACGTTTTGGTGGAAATTAGTGCTGGGGGAAATTTGAGGCGATTTCTGGGCGGCAACTGTGGACGGGCGATTTGTAGCATCGCCGGCAGTAATCGTAGGCCAAAATTACCGCCAGCGATAATCGGGAGGTGAAACAGGCGGCACAGAGCGGTAATTTACATTTTTGACCAAAACGGGTGGAAACTGGGCGTTAAATAGGCGATTATAGAGGAAATTCTAGCCCCATATGTTTCCACTTCTGGGGAAGAACAGAACTAGAGGCCATCAATATAAGATAGACTCCAAGAAATCCAATAGGGAATTCAGAAGAAACTTCTTTACCTCGAGTGTGAGCACATGAAACTCGCTACCACAGAGTGGTTAAAGCGATTGGTATAGATGCATTTAAGGGGAGGCTAGACAAGCATATGAGGGAGAAGGGAATAGAGGGTTATGCTGATAGATTTAGATGAGGATGAGGAAAGACGGGAGGAGGCTTGAGTGAAGCATAAACGCCGGCATGGACTGGTTGGACCGAATGGCCTGTTTCTGTGCCATATATCTTATATAATCCTATGTAATTAGTTTTGATTGCTCTAGCACAGAGACAGTACTGACATGATGGGCTGAATTGCTGCCTCTTGTACTGTAAACTTCTGGAGAGATGAGAGCTGGTAACACAACACTGCTAATAGTGATTCCCAAGATATGTTGATAGGCTGAGGCTCAAGTGGAGCATAAACACCAGCTAGACGTGTTGGGCCGAGTGGCCGCTTTCTGTGCTGCATTCTATGTAATCAATTTGTTTTAAAATTAAAACAAACTCAAATCAGTTACTGTAGGGTTTTGAAATTCTGTTTACTCTCCTTCGTGGGGGCTTGAGTGCTTCTCTGATCCCCACAGGGAAAGCACAAGCCTCCCCCTCACCCCCAAGCGTGAGATCCCTTCGAAATGCTGCTTGAACCCAATCCTACCACTGATCTTTTTTTTAATTAAAGTTTCTGGTTTCCTAAAATCCCTATCCTACCTTTTTATTTTCAAACCAGAAATCAAGTGGGTGGACAGTTAAAACCCTCCAGGTTGCTTACCACTAGGACTCCCTGTCCACAATTTTAACCTGCTCTCCTGAGCAAGCGGCAAAGGTACCTGCTCAAAGCCACAGGGAACGTTCCTTACATATGCATGTCCAGTCTCGACGGCATTATTGGGAACTGACTGCAATTTTAACTCACACACGAGCAGGGAAGCCACCAGGTGAAGGCCAGTCAGGACCTGCCCTGGAGAAGAAGAGGCTACAAACAGTAAGTTGTTTACTCTCCTTTGTGGGGGCTAGAGTGCTCCTCTGATCCCCACAGGGAAAGCACAAGCCTCCCCCTCACCCCCAAGCGTGAGATCCCTTCGAAATGACCCTTGAACCCAATCCTACCACCTATCTGTTTCAGTGGGCAGCCTCCAGGCCACTTGATTTTCCATCGCTTGCCACTGACTTCCACCCACAACGACATGGAAGGGGGAAACTGGCTGGCAGGATTTAGATGAGACCTGATCAGGAGGCAATTTTAATCTAGCTCATTGAAGGGTAACTGACGGGATCGGATCAGCTGCCTGTTTTACACCCTGCACAGTTTTATAAAATATTGTGGGTTGTAAAGCAGCCACATGATCCAATCCCTTCAGGATCCTGCCAGGTGGGTTAGGTTAAAATTAACCACACCACCCATCCCAGGACTTAAAATAGCCTCATTTCTAGAGCAGCAGGAACTCACCTCGTTAACCAACCATACAAAACCCACCCGGTGTTAAAATAGGGGCCATCCTCTTTACCATTTTTGCTGAAAGATTAATTTCCTATTCAACAAGTGCATTATTCAACCTGGTGAATCTGCCCAACATCGCATCTGGTACTGCTGCTATTTTGAATATTCCTCTAACAGTGTATTTGCAATTTAAGAGTAAGAAACTTGAGAGTTTGCAAAGTGTTGCTGATGTTGGAGTGTGCACAGTTACCTAACACTTCTCAACCCTTAGCCTACTAGTTTTTCCAACTCAATTGGGAGGGAAAGCTGGAAATGTAAACAAGAGCCCCCCTTGGATCACCAACCAGCTGTAATTTTCTCTTACATGCTCTTGCAAGGACTGCAAACACATTAACAGCCAGGCTATCGTGCAGAAAACTGCCCACTCATTCTTGCGCAGCACTTCAAATGATTAAGGACCAGCAACAAAAGGAGCAAGCAATTCCACCTGGGGTGGGGCACGAAAGAGGGTTAGGGAGACACATTCCAGACAAGCATTAAGCAATGGCTTCACCTAACCATGAACCCCGCCCCCCAACACACCTAATTTTGTTAGGTCAGAGATTAAACTTTATCTTCAAAAATTCAAATATTATTTCAAACTAAGATAACTTCCAAATACTTCATCCCTCTCAATCAACATCTAAACGCTCAGTCAAATTTGAGAGAAGGCTGTAATTAGATAATGGCAAAGTCAGCATACTTTATGCCAGAGTGAATCAAACTCTCATACATCGCAACAATAGACGGATTGGTGTTCTCAGGACAGAAATGAATTTCGTACAGTAGAATGTTCTGTCAGTTGTACATCATAAATGGACTTAACAGGTTGCAATTGAGGGAAGGATGGATATTCATCCACCTGTAATGTCCACTTCCAGTTGGGCACATGTTGGGAATAGGAAGATTCCCCCAAAACAGGCGGGAACTTCATTGTAAGTTGTTAATAGGCTGCCTATGCCGTCATTTGTATGTCAACGCAATCTAATTTTTCAGGCATAGGAACTACTCTCTTTGTAAATTTTGTCCATATTGAACATGGTTACTAGGTTGTCACATGTCATTTGACGAGATATGTGGTAAGTAGAAATAATAGGCCAGGATTTGCTGAAAAAATAACAGTGAGTGAATGATGCACACCATTATTAATGTGCAAATCAGCCACCAACTTGTAGAGAGAAATACGCTGATAATTGTGAATCGCTGGATGATTTGCACCGTGAGCTTCATGAAAATGGCATCTTACCCGTAACCTCCTTGTGTGTTCAATGAAGTTCCTGTACTTGCACATTAATTGCCCATTAAATTCGCCACAGAAAGCTAAGTCTACTAATTAATAGTGCAAGTACCCTTCTGGCGAGGTGATAATTGTTCATGACTACAAATCAATCACGCTGGCCCAGGAAAGTGAATTAAAAATGTGGGCCGGAATTTTGCGGGGGGTCAGCAGGCATTGTTTTTCACAGCGGGTCAGGACCCTGCTGTGAACCCGCCGCCATGCGCCTTTCCCAATGTCAGGTCTGTCAGCACTGAGCAGATCCAACACGCAGCAGGAGGGGACCCAATTAAGCTCATTATAATCTTGTTTAGACGTCATTAAGAATACATTTTAGCTTACCTTTTGACTTTACGCACTCACCGATGGGGTACTCGCTGCTCGGGGATCACATCTGTTAAGCTGAGGTGGGAGATGAATAGCCATTGAATCAGTTGATTACTTGACAGCTTGAAATGTGCTATAAAAGCTTCCACCTCATAGCTCTTCACTTTCCAAGCTCAGAAACTGTTGCTTACTGCATTTGGAAGACATACTGAGCTTTATGCAGGTTGCAATTATTTGGTGCAAACTCTTTATCCAGTGTCACCTCATTAGAACAGCCTCTCTCACCACTGACAGATCGCTTCTGTCATCTCAAGTTCACCTGCCATCTATTTCATCTGCATGGGTGCCCTTTATAATCTCACTTTGGTCCTCAGAATCCCACCATGATCAGCCAACACCAGCAGCACCAGACAAACCATCAAAAACACAAACCTTCTCCACAGTCAATTGATGCTGTACAGGATACAGGGCATCAGCACCTGACCACATTGCTGCCCGGGATGCCGGAGAAGGCCTCACCATGGCGAGCTTTACTTCACTTGACGATGTACACCCTGGCTGCCACATGATGCGCCAGGTTGGCACCACCCCATATCAACACCATAAAGCATCCCTACAATGCCCAAGCCATTCCTCTCATATTCATGATCATTGCAGGGGGGTACCCTTGTGTCCCACCATTCACTGCAACTCATTAAGCCACTTCCAGAGGTGCACACAAATCTGTCCAAGGATATACAGCATCAAATGAAGTAAAGCTGGCTCTTTTTTCTCTTAGTCCAATCTTTTTTTCCCTCTCTTTCTGTACCCGATTGATATTGAATTCACCTTCCTTCTCAGTCCTTCCTGTTTATTTCTCAATTCTTAAATCTCATTGAGATACACTTTTGGTCCTGTCATTCACCAAGGTCCAAGATGCCCTGCAATCAGCACTCACTTCCAAGAACTTACAGGGCAAAAATATATTGAGCTGAAGGGTGCAGGGTAAAGTCTAACTAACCGGCCACCCCCCAAGATGCCCTGCTCCAGCAAATTCCAGCGCAATATTTTGTTGGCAGCTTTTGACGTCTTTTTCCACTAGCTTTCTTACTGTCAAGTTGTTAAACATGTTTTGATTCATGGAGTTTGGAAATTATATTTTTTGCATTCCCACTTCCTTCTGGGAATTGGGACAATGGGTGTCACTACTGGAATCCTGATGTATGTCAGAATATAAAGGTTTCATGTAGGTTGGGCCAACACAGAATGTACTTATCATTTATACTGAAAGCGGTTGACAGAGAAAATGATCTAGCTGTGATTATGTTCCGATCACAAAAGCTGAGAAGCCATAGCCAAAGCAAACAAGATATTGGGCTGTGTCAATAGAACCATTGAATACAAATCAAAGGATGCCATTCTGTCATTATCATCATCATTGGCAGTCCCTCAAAACGAGGATGACTTGCTTCCATGCCGAAAAGGGATAAGTTCACAGGTGTTTCAATGAAGGACCTAATATTCCGGATCCCAAACTACATGTTGAAGGGTGGGATGCCTGTGTGTGGATTTTTTTAACATGTGGTGACTGTTGCACCCCAGCCACCACATGGGCTTGACAGAGCTAGGTCTTGGGCCAGTAGCAAGGATTGACCAAGATGACTGGAGACCAGCTCTGCTGCATAGAGCTAGTGTGCACACATATTGCAGTGTGGGCTGGCCCGTGCTGCCCCTGGGCCCTCGCCTCTTCTGGGCCCTGATCACATCCCTCTTGCCGCTCCTTCGTCCTGACCTCGCCACTACTGCTGTACCTGCTTGCACTGCAGTCAGCCATTGCACTCCTGCAGTAGCAGGCTATACAGGCCATTGTTTAGAACGCCTCTGGAGTACGATGGACAGTTTTGATCCCCACATATGGTGGGTGATATACTGACCTTGTAAAAGGTTCAAAGGATAGCTACGAGAATCATTCCCAGCTTAAAGATCCTCTCTTACTCAGATAAGCTTAAAGTTCTATTTACTTTAGAGCAGTGTAGACTTGGACATGACCTAATCGAGGTCTATAAAATAATGAAATGACCGGATTGCATGCCTATTTCAATTTGAATGATTGTGGAGGGCAAGTACAGTTAAACTGTACAAAAGTAGGAATAGACTGGATGTTGGGCAGTTCTTTTTCCAGAGAGTAGTGAGCCTCTGGAATGCTTTACCGACTTGTGCAATGTGTGCTGACTGCCTGTATTACCTTCAAGAGGGGGTTGGACCACTTCTTTGCTGAGGCAGAGATCACATCATATGAAAGGTAAGTGGATTAACAGTTGACATACGCATGGCCAATGTGATCTCCTGGACTGGTTTTGATTGCCTGAGAGGGACGGGAATTTTCCAGAAGTTGTTTTTTCTTTATCGCCCTTGAGCTTTTTTCTGTGTTTTTCTCTCACAAGAGATTACATGGCTGTGGGAATCTGGGCCAGGGGTTTGGGGGTGGGGGTGGATGGGGTATGTCAGTGGAGTGGGGGGAGGGGGGGCTGGCGGAGGGTTGCAGGTGATAAGAAGTGTCTAGTCATGATACTCCAGGTATCATGAATGTGGGCAAAGTACATGGACCAGACTTTTCCTGCCCGTCATTTTCATGTGTTCATATCTGAATGACATTCATGATTCCCTGGATAGTAGGCAGAGAACTTCTGTGCTACAACAACAACTTGCATTTATATAGTGTCTTCAATGTAGTAAACTGTCCCAAGGTGCATCATATTAAGTGTTATCAAACAAAATTTGACACCGAGCCACACAAGGAGATATTAGAACTTGGTCAAAGAGATAGGTTTTAAGGACCGTCTTAAAGGAGAGAGATAGAGAGGCAGAGAGGTTTAGGGAGGAAATTCCAGAGCTTAGGGCTAAGGCAGCTGAAGGCATGGCCACCAATGGTGGAGTGATTAAAATCAGGGATGCGCAAGGTGCCAGAATTGGAGGAACACAGAGACCTCGGACAGTTGTAAGGCTGGAGGAGGTTACAGATATAGGGAGGGGCGAGGCTGTGGAGTGACTTGAAAACAAAGATGTGAATTTTAAAATTGAGGCAATGCTGGACCAGAAGCCAGTATAGGTCAGCAAGCACAGGGATGATGGGGTGAACTGGTCTTGGTGCAAGTTAGGATACTGGCAGCAGAGTTTTGGATAAGCTCAAGTTTATGGACGGTGGAGGGTGGAAGGTGAGAGGCTGGCCAGAAGATCATTGGAATGTTCATTGAATAATGGGTCCAGCCTTTGGACAAAGATGGAGAGAAGGACTGAAAGAAATAACTTATAAATAAGCACCTTTCATGACCGGGGATGTCCCAAAGTGTCAATTAAGTACTTTTGATGTGTAGTCGCTGTTGTAATTTAGGAAACATATTATTGTATTTCATGCATTAAAAGCCCATATTATTAACCAAATAAATATCTGCCACCCAACTAGTTTCTCTCTTTATTACAAGTAGCCAGACTAAACATGCAAAAGATACAAACAAATGTACGTGGGTATGTTTACTCGAGGGGCTATTGAACAGAATCATTTTTAGGAGATGCACAGCAGATCAAAGAGAAAGTACAGATTCAGACTTTGAGAGAATCTTCCTGTTCCTCCCCAGCACTACAGACAGCGCAACACAAAGGAGATATTCAGTATTCAAAGAGTTATTTGGCAACCTCAAGGGAAATTCCAACACGCAGGTAAGACTTTCCATTGAAGTAATACATATTTTGTTGGTAATAAAGTGATGCATGTATGGAGCTCAAGGTGAAACAGGCTGGAGAAGCGCCACTGTAAGAATATGTGAGAGTACAATTTGTTCAATGAGATTAAACACCATTAAACTCTTGTGTAACATGGCTATCGTTCAGGAGGTAAAGAGATTTACTGGCAATCACATATTTTTTGGGGAAAAAAGGTGCTAATGCTGCACCGTGGCAGAAGAATAGCAGCATAAAAAGGGGAATATTAACATGGTGAAGTGCGTGGGTTTGGGTGCAGGTGGGAGTTTAAATCCGGGGAAAATGACAGCGCACTAGGAAGCCGGTATCAACTCCCCAACTTATGCATTTCACTCGAGTGTGTTACACGGTGTGTGCGCAGACCCCTCGGGAGAGGCAATTTGCCAATTAACTTGGCTTTTACAAAATTAATAGTCACTTGGACAAGTGTGGATTAATTAAGGAAAGCCAGCACGGATTTCTTAAAGGCAAATTGTTTAATTAACTTGATAAAAACTTTTGATGAGGTAACAGAAAGGGTTGATGAGATCAATACGGTTGATGTGGTGTACATGGACTTCCAAAAGGCGTTTGATAAAGTGCCACATAGTAGGCTTGCCAGCAAAATTGAAGCCTATGGAATAAAAGGGGCAGAGGCAGCATGGATACGAATTGGCTCAGTGACAGGAAACAGAGAGTGGTGGTGAACGGTTGTTTTTCGGACAGGAGGAAGGTGTTCCCCAGGAGTCAGTACTAGGAACATTGCTTTTCTTGATATATATTAATGATTTGGACTTGGGTGTACAGGGCATTATTTCAAAATTTGCAGATGATTTGGAAGTATAGTGAACAGTGAGGAGGATAGTGACAGACTTCAAGAGGACATAGACAGGCTGGTGGAATGGGCGCACACATGGCAGATGAAATTTAAAGAAAAAAATATGACGTGGTACATTTTGGTAGGAAGAATAAGGAGAGGCACTATAAACTAAAGGGTACAATCCTAAAGGGATGCATAAACAAAGAGACCTGCGGGTAGATGTGCACAAATAGTTGAAGGTGGCAGGACAGGTTGAGAAAGTGGTTAAAAATGCATACAGGATTCTGGGCTTTATAAATAGAGATATAGGGGCCAAAATTGATGAAGGCCAAGGCCCTCCCAAGTGCCGCCCAAAGGACCGCCAGTGGCTGCCAAGAGACTGGGCGGTATTTTGCCAGGAAGATTCCTCTAAAAGAGATGGCAGTACCGCCCGGGGCCAAACAATGGCTTACACTGTCAATCAAAGGATCTTGCCACCCAAATGCCGCCGAGGATGGAGTTGGGCCCAGGGAGGGTGGAAGACCTGCAACTAAAAATCATAGGAAACAAAAAAAAACACTGGAACACCTTCAGGGGATCCGTCCAGGTCTCTAGCAAAAAAACCATTTTAAATATTTTCACTAATCTTTTTTTCTGCTCTTCGTATCTACCATCGGGGTTAGAATAGCCTCCACGCAGTGGTCCTTCCCCCTGCTGGCGCCGACTCCTGTCCGCACCAATCTGGCATCTCAGTGGGCGGGAGGCCACTTGTGCTATTTGGCCGCCAGAGGACGTCAACGGGCAGTACTCCTCTCCCAAGTGGAAACTGGGAGAGAGAGGAAACCGGAGACAAAACTCGGCAGCAGTCGGCGGTAGCAGGCGGTAAGGCCACCAATATCAGGCCCATAGAGTACAAAAGCAGGGAAGTTATGATGAACCTTTATAAAACACTAGTCGGCCTCAACTGGAGTATTGTGTCCAAGTCTCTGCTCCGTACTTTAGAAAGGATGTGAAGATCTTAGAGAGGGTGCAGAAAAGATTTACAAGAATGGTTTCAGGGATGAGGATCTTCAGTTACATGGATAGGCTGGTGAAGTTTTGGTTCTTCTCCTTAGAGCGGAGAAGACAGAGGAGATTTGATAGACAATGACTGTCCGGTGGACATTGCTACCAATGCTGTCATGGACAGATGCATCTGTGACAAGGTAAACTAGTGAAGACGAGGACAAGTAGGTTTTTCCCCTCATGTTGGTTCTCTCACCACCTGCCACAGGCCCAGTCTGGCAGCTGTGTCCTTCAGGACATAAGAAGATAAGAAATAGGAGCAGAAGTAGGCTTTCGGGACCCTCGAGCCTGCTCTGCCATTCAATTAGATCATGGCTGATCTGATCTTGGCCTCAAGTCCACTTCCCTGCCCTCTCCTCATAACCCTTGACTCCCTTATCTCTCAAAAATCCGTCTATCTCCACGTTAAATAAATTCAATGACCCAGCCTCCACAGCTCACTGGGGTAGAGAATTCCAAAGACTCACGACACTCAGAGAAGAAATTCCTCCTCATTTCCATTTTAAATAGGCGACCCCTTATTCTGAGACTATGCCACCTAGTTCTAGATTTCTCCAAAAGAGGAAACATCCTCTCTGCATCTATCCTGTCGAGCCCCCTTGGAATTTTATACGCTTCAATAAGATCACCTCTCAAGTCTTCTAAACTCCAATGAGTATAGGCCCAACCTGCTCAACCTTTCTTCATATAACAAACCCTTCATCTCAGGAATCAACCTCATGAACCTTCTCTGAACTGCCTCTAATACAAGTATATCCTTCCTTAAATAAGGAGACCAATACGCTACGCAGTACTCCAGCTGCAGTTTCACCAATGCCCTGTACAGTTGTAGCATTACTTCCCTTTTCCATCCCCTTTGCAATAAAGGTCAACATTCCATTTGCTTTCCTAATTACCTGCTGTATCTGCATGCTAACTTTTTGAGTTTCATGTAAAAGGACTCCCAGATCTTTGCAATATCTCCCCATTTAAATAATGATTTGCTTTTTTATTTTTCTTACCAAAGTGGATAACCTCACATTTTGCAACATTATGTTCCATCTGCCAAATATTTGCCCACTCACTTAGCCTATCTATATCTCTTTGCAGATTATTTGCATACTCCTCACAATTTGCTTTCCCACCTATCTTTGTAACATCAGCAAATTTAGCTACATTACACTCGGTCCCTTCATCCAAGTCATTAATATAGATTGTAAATAATTGAGGCCCCAGCACTGATCCCTGTGGCACCCCACTAGTTACAGTTTGCCAACCTGAAAAAGACCCATTTATCCTGACTCTCTGTTTTCTGTTAGTTAGTCAATCCTTTATCCATGCTAATATATTACCCTCAACCCCATGAGCTCATATCTTGTGCAGTAACCTTTTATGTGGCACCTTATCGAATGCCTTAAAGAGGTTTCGGGGTCCATGTACATAGATCAGTAAAATGTCATGGACAGGTACAAAGAATAATCAGAAAGGCTAATGAAATTCTGGGCTTTATATCTAGAGAATCAGAATACAAGGGGGTAGAAGTTATGCTAAAGTTGTACAAAGCCTTCATTAGACCACACCTGGAGTGCTGTGTTTAGTCTGGGCACCACACCTTAGGAAGGATATATTTGGCTTTGGAGTATAGCGTAGATTTAGTAGAATAATACCTGAACTCCTTAGGTCACAGATCTACCATGATCTCATTGAATGGCGGAACAGGCCCGAGGGGTTAATTGGCCTATTCCTGTTCCTATAATTCCCTCAGAAGGACTCGGCTCCTCGAAGGAATTATCGTCGGCGACATTCATCGATTTCTGCTGCACATGTGAAGGCCTGTTGGAGATAATAGATATGGGCCCTGAAATTGCAGCCTCCCCGGATCCGTACGGAGTGTGTATGGACCCGTGAAAGCATCGGAAAAGCCGGTTTCAGCACGCAATGCGCATGCGCTGAAAACCGGCTTTTCCAATCTGTCAAGTTTCTGGCTTGACAAATGACCGCATCTCAGGAGCGAGGAAATGCCCACGGCAGAGATTGCGCTATTTGCTCATCTCTTGTCCTGCGGATGTCCTTAAAACTCTTGTGCTTGGTAAAAGCAGGCGCATAGCCTATTTTTACCACCGTAAGAGTTTAAAAACATATCAAAAACATGTTAAAATAAAATTTAAAAATACATATTTATGTTAAAAACTCTGCCACTCAGGTAATTTTATCTTAAACCATAATTAAAACTTTTTGTTAAAAATCGGCAAATTTTTTTTTCAAAAACATTTCTATCAACTTTAATTTATATAATGTATTTATGTGAGGTGTTTTTTTAATGTTTTACGTAGTGTTTGGAGGTGTTTCTCATTCATAGTAATAGGAGTTTCGGACTCCTATTACTATGAATGAGAAAATATTTTACCGTGATTGGGTGTCTAGGCCCACGTGACTCCTACAGACGTCCCACGTGAACGCGCTCCATTGCACAAGAGGCGGCCTCAAGTCCGGGATCTCTAGCGAGCGTTCGACCAAAAGGTGTGTGCATCTTTTCACCTATTTTTAGTCGAATGCCTGCAGGAAGAAGAAATCGGGATTTCAGGGCCATGAATTCATCCTAGCAAGGTAAGGATATGTTGCAAGTTATCAAGATGATAATATTTTACTCGTTGTTGAAATCAAGTCAACGTGACTGTGTGTTGTATGTCGTGTGGGTCACTAATATTTAATTGTGTCACCAGGTAGCTGGGATGTCCCCATCTCCGACAGTCAGTGAAGCCGAAACTCCATTGATTTCTAGCACCTCCTTCTCTGTGCTGGTCAGTTGCAAGATATTTGGAGGACCACCTCCAGTTCTCTCCTTTTCCTTCATGTTCTGTGCTCCCTTCTCCTGCAACGAGGGAAAGAACAGGCCTCTGAATTAGTGTAATCGCATGTGTTAACACGATGGATCGAGTGCATTTGATGAGAATATCAGGGAGCGACATGAAATTGCATAAGGGTGAGGGTGAGTGGCAGTGGTGGATGTATAGATGGGGATGTGAGGAAGTGCATAGAGAGAGAATGATGGGTGCACCTGCAAGCTAAGTAGGCGTGAGGAATGATTTGATGGAATAGGCTTGAGAAGGCAGAATGACGGTATTGCGGTAAAGCACACAGCAGAATGTAGGTGAATAAGCAACTGTACTCACCTTTCCGACGTGGCCAGGTCATTAAACTGCTTCTTGCACTACATCCAGGTGCTTAGCTCTACGTTCCTGCTGCAGACCTCCTGGTCAACCTCTAACCACACTTTCTTCGTTATTACCACAGGTTTTCTCCTCCCATTGCTGGGTTTGGTATGTCCCTCGGCTCCTCACCTACCCCAGCAGCACATCAAGGGAGGTACCAGTGACACAGGGCACAGCCTTTGATCATCTCGGAACTACTGTTGAAGTTGCTCCTCTCTTCTCAATTCCAACTCCTCCAAATTGCATCTTTGGATTGGCCTTTTAAATACTGGAGTTGTGATCGTGTCATATGAGTCCTCAACACACCCGCTGCCATGGATTGGACGGCAAACCCGGAAGTAAAATTATAATGAGGTATCGGAGTTAAAAAGCCACTGTCAAGCGCGCTGAATATACTTTTGGGTTTCCCATGCAATATCGGATCTCACCCCCAACCACCGCACCCCCCCCCGCCCCCCCCCCCAACTCCCAGCACATCTCTCTGTTATTATTGGGGCCAATGATTTAGATGCCCTTTGAAAAACAAGGTGACTTTGTACCTTAGGTTCCCAAAGCTATCTACCACTGGGGTTTTCCTCGCCTCATGTAAACTAATTGATAGAGAATGATTGCCATGGTTAGTCAACAACTCCATTTTCGTTGTGGTATGTGACTACCAGGATGGTCGAAGAAAGACTAGATAGGCCTCTGTCTTCTTTCGTCTAGCAGTTCCTATGTTCCTCAGGGCCCAGGAAATATACAGCACTTTGTCTGTTTCCGTTGAAGTACAGACAATGATTAAAGAATCTGAATGCAAATTTGTCCAAATCTATGACCTGCGGAAGGCGAAACATTTCAATTTACCTGATAAAGCTAAAGCAAACACAAGCAGCTCTATTATGGGAGATCATTTTCTTCCATTTAAATGGAAGTAACATTATATCCCTCAGATATTGGGAGCCTGGACAAAGACTCAAAATAATTAAGTTAGATGTATTACATATAAAAAAACAGAAAGAATTTTCTTTTGTTGGCTACTAGATTTTGATTATTTAATCATTGTTTCTAGAACTGAGTTTGAAAGAATGTTAAAAATCAAAGGCAAACAATGAGTTCATTCATTCGCTGATGCAGGCCAAGTTAAGCCTCCCATTATCGGCTACAATAGTGCTATTGTACTGCTCACCACTATGGCATGCATTAAATAAATAAACTTACTGTCAGTTACAATCTGGTTTACTGTTTAAATATCCAGCAGGCTTTGCACTGACTATTTTCCCACTAACCCATTCAAAAAATGATTTGTTCCTAGTCAAACTCATTAGCTTGTTCATTTGACAAGGGCTCACATATTCAATTAAAACTGAATAAATTTGTCTCTATGTTACCACTATGTTTATTTGGCCAGTCCACCTGGTTGTTGGATTTTGGAGAACTTATAAACACTGATCAGTCTACCTTCTGAAAAATTTGTTCTCAGCAACAATTTTTTTGTTGCTTCAATTATTATAACGCTGTCTGATAATTCCACCTTGTTGTTATTTTTCTAGATCTAGAACAAACAGAGAGGTTCAAACAGACTTGATCAGCCAACTGCAGTACCCCCTGAAAAAAAGTTAGCAGAAGTTATTAAAATAGAAATAGATGAAGATAAATTATATCGGTACTTACTTGCGTTTCAATTTTATTCACCGCTAATGATGCTCCCCGATACCTGACACCTCTTAGCTTGAACCATTGCATCAACATTTGGAGCAAATGACTGGCCTGAGGCCTGCCTTGGATAAAAACATGAGGACCACTTGTCACGATAGAACTTTGTGCCCAAACCATTAACCCTGGAAGTGAATTCCACAGTCTCACAACTCTGTGTGTGAAGAAGTTTCTCTCAATCACTGTTCCGAATATCTTACATTTAATCTTGTATCTATGGCTCCTTGTCTTGACCCCTCAACCATTGGAAGCAGCCTGCTTCTATCTATCCTATTTTTCAACATTTCTATCATAGCCCCCTGGATTATGTTGAATATGAGAAGGATGAGTCCAAACAAATAGAGCACAAAGTCAGAATGGGCCTGAGACTGAGCCACCTACCTTTCTGGTCAAGAATGCACCTGTCTTGGTTGACTTCCTGTACTCCTGATGCGTCAGTGAATATTGCTGTAAACCACACACACACACACACACCTTGCAAGCTGGGTCCTTCACATTGGGGTCTAAAACAGCAGGAAGAGAGGATAAAAGGAGCCCTCCATTCCCATAGCAACCCGTGTGCTTCACTCTGTAACCTTCACTGTTCAAATAAAGTATGTCCCTTCTGGCTTCTTGCAAGGTTTCTTCGGATGACCTTTTCTCCTTGTTCAGAGTGACTATTGACAACGCAGCCAACCTGCATCATCGATGACATCGCAACATGGCCTTGCATCGCGCTATTGACAATGGACAATTTAGGGTTGGTGCTCATTGGTTAGTGATTGGGGCTAGCAATTGGAGTGTTAGGGTTAGGGGCTAGCGATTTGGGTGTTAGGGTTAGGGGCTAGCAATTGGGGGATTAGGGGCTAGTGATTGGGGTGTTAGGGTTAGGGGCTAGTGATTGGGGTGTTAGGGTTAGTGATGGGGTAAATGTGCTAAACTTAGGGGTTAGGATTAAGGTTAGAAATGCTATTGTCACCAGAGGCATAATTTTCATTTCATGTTTCCACCTCATGCAGACAAGTCACAAAACAGGCCCCTGAAGTTTTCATTCAAAGAACCTTCTTCTGGCCCGAGCCCGATTTCCTCCTTTCTTTCAGATCTCCACATTTCTCACAGAAACCGAGATTCAGGAAGTTAGACTTTGATCCAGGTATTGCTCTGGTTACATTCGGTCATCGGGCTGCCAGCAAAGGGCTTCTGGCAATAGCCCGTCACCAGATCCCACCCTGAGATCCGCCCATTCGCCACCTCTCGCCTACACTCGAGCTGGTTTCTGCACCAGGACCATTCCCGGGGCGGAGGCTCTGATTCCCATTTCACAGTCTCAGTCTCGGGGCTCCCTGCATTTGGTCTCAGAGAGGAAGCTCACTGTCGCCGCCATTTCCTTATCCCAGGCCATCAGCTGAAGCCCCTCTGCTTCCCCATTGCCTGCTTCACCTTCGATGCTCAGATCTCTCTGCTGTAAAATGCTGTTGAACTGCGGAGCGCCAAGCCCTGTTGCAGAGCGAGGGAAAGCGGCTGAAGGTCAACTGCGCGCGGAGCCCAGGCCCAACGGAAAGAGCGCGAGCGGGGAGAGCCAGGGAGAGCTGTAATTGGAGGATCAGTGAGCGGGGTGGGAGCTGTGATTGGAGGATCAACGAGCGAGGGAGATGCAGTTGGAGGATCAGCGAGCAGGGGAGATGTGATTGGAGGATCAGCGAGTGGGGGAGCTGTGATTGGTGGATCAGTGAGCACAGTGGAAAGGGAAAGCTGTGATTGGAGGATCAGCGAGCACGGGGACAAGAGGGAGCTGTGATTGGAAAATCAGCGAGCACGGGGGAAAGGAGGAGCTGTGATTGGAGGATCAGCGAGCAGGAGGAGCTGTGATTGGAGGTTCAGCGTAAATGGGAGAAAGTGGAAGCTGTGATTGGAGGAGGGGATGGGAAAAGCAGCTTTAGAAAGTTCCAGAGCTCAGGATTTGTCTGCCGAGGCTCCGGGGTTCAGGGAAGTTGCCCACAGCCTGCCTCTGACAGGAAGTGTGTGGCCGGATGGTAAACCGGCCTGGATTTTCCTGGGCCTATGACGGTGTACATACGCGGCCATAAGTGCCCCGCAAGGTCCAGGTTTCCACTTGCGATATGCATGCACAAAAACCCGGAACTTGTGATTTGTCAAGATTCTGCTTGACGGATCCTCCGCATCCCCAGGACATGAAGCACTGTCGGCGAAATATTTGCCCAACTACTGCCCAGTGAATACCCACCAAACTCTTACGCCTGGTAAAATAGGCAGGAGGCCTTTTACCAGCGTAAGGGTGTAAATAAATATTTAAATACAGTTTTTCATTCATTTAAACATTCTGAAACTTGTAAAATTAGTCAAGGTTACTTTTGGCCCCTTTAAAACTGTTTAAATTTATTTTTCAAACTATTAAAATGTTGTTTTACTGTTTAATTAAATTGTATTTTAATTCATTTTGACCATATGATGATTTATTTTTATATAACTAATGTGTAATTATGTTTTCCAGGGGTTTCCTATTCTTGCTTATGGGAATTCCGCATGTAAATAGATTTCCCAATAACCATAATGAGGATTCCCCTTTGTGATTGGTTGGGCCGGCCAAGGTGATCCCAGCAATGCTTGTGAACTGCTTGCACCCATGGGATACGTGGGCCTTTACGCAGGCCTACGCCTGCAGGCCAGGATCGCAAGAGTCCGAAGGTACGGAGCTGTCAGATAGGTTTGTACTTTTCTCATGGATTGGAGGCATTTGCCCACGGGAAGCCTCCGACCGCAATTTCAGGGCCAATATATTATTAGCCAATCTCCAGATGATAGGCAGTCGAATACTATCTTTCATAAGAGCCATGAATTTAAAATGAAAACAATTGGCAAAATGGTCACTTCCGGAAGGGCTGTGACATTATTCGGGTTTTGGCTATTCACTCCAGCTAGGAGATTTCTCAGAGCTAATCCTGCTCCACCACTGGAATTTTCATCACAGTTCCAGTGAAGTTACAGTGATGCAGCACGATCAGCTCGGAGGAATTTCCTGGCCCCTATCAAAGCCTTACATAAAACATTCCTGTTAAATCTCCCTAGACTTCTCTGCTCCAGTAGAAATATTCCAAGTATCTTAAGTCTCCTCACAACTACAGTTCCCCATCCCGGGCACCGTCCTGGTCAACCTATGGTTTTAATGTCCTTTCTGTAATGTGGCCCTGAAAACTGCCCTCAGTACTTTCACTATGGCCTAACCATTGCCTTGCACCAATTTATCATCAGCTCTTTCTTTATTCTTGTGCTCCTTGCCATTATTTATAAAAACCCAAATACTATAAACGTTTCCTCTTTCATGATTTTATCTACCTTCATTTGCATTTTCAGGGGATTATGCATTTGAGTCTCTGTTCATCTACACCCTTTGGCTTCTTTCTTTAAGTGTGTACTCTCATTCCCTATTTTCCCCAAAAATATATTCCCTCCATTTCACAACTTTAATTGCATCTGCCATCTCTCTATCCATTCCACTATCTTGCCTGTTTTCCCACATTTCTTTCATACTGTCTTCTCCCTTTGCTTCTTTGAGTGTATCTAGAGGAGGAAGAGAGGTTAGAATGGGTTGCTGAGGAGCAAAGTTTGCATTTTACTTGCAGTAGGGCTAGCATGAGTGTTTCATGATCTAGGAAGAGAAGCCTAAACCTGCGGCTGGCGGATAACCTCCAACTTTCCTGTCCCAGACTCTATGACCTTTTGCAGCTGGATCTAAAGAGCTTGCTCATCATAGAGGGAAGAGGTTGAAGGGGAGGCTCGCCCACTCGTCACCAATATCTTTGTGTTATTATGTGTTGTCTTCTTCTTTAAAAAGCAATCCATTAAGTCTTTGTTTCCTATGAGATACAGTAAAACCCAGTGTCAGCATGCAGAGGGGCAGGGACATGCACGTCCAACATGCAATTTCACTTCATGTGAGGGTTTTAATGAAGTGAATACACATAAGTTGGTCAGTGAATGAACACTTCCAGGTGAAGACAAGAAACAAAAAGGACCACTGAATATAAAAGGGCTGCAGGAGGGGTAAAAACGAAAAATCATGGTTTAAAAACTAGGATGAAAACACTCTACCTAAATGCACGCAGCATTAGAAATAAAGTAAATGAGTTGACGGCACAAATCATTACAAATGGGTATGATTTGGTGGCCATTACAGAGACATGGTTGCAAGGTGGCTAGGACTGGGAATTAAACATTGTCGAAATCTCGACCTCCGAAAAGAATGACTCCGACACTTACAGCTCCGGTAGAAGTTTCTTTTTAATTTACTTGCTCGCAAGGGGTAGGTCACACTCAGTCAAGGGCTAAGTGAACACCTCCCAAATGGTTCAGTTTAACAAGATATTTATACAGTAAAACCAAACTTCTGGCCTCTCCCTGTGTATTGCTCTGTCTCACAGTCAGTGAATACAGATAAAGAGTTAATTACTATATCCTGGTGCTGACATGGTATCCAGAAATTTCCTTTTGTCAGGGTTATCAGAAAGCCAAACGGCCATTACTCCATGAGTCATAGGTAATGGGCTATCACCTGTCTTGTATTGTGTCAGGATTGTTTTAATTTCCTGGTCAGTTTATCTGTTTGCATCAAATGGATGAGGTCTCGGAAAGAGATAATGGCTAGAAGATAAGGGTGGGGTGACATGGAACTCCTGTAGTGTAGACAATAGGAGAGCACCATGGGGGTTACTTGTCTCAGCATGACTTGTCTCCTAGCTGTCTGATGGCCATCAGTCATCTCACAGCAGGTTTAGCTGTTTATGCAAGCTGACTGCTAAAATGCAGAAAGTTCTGGAAGGGCCAGGACTCCATTTTAATCAAAAGGCACACAAATACCGTATGGTATCAGCTTAGATAAAAATACTTTCCACAACATACAGGGGTATCTGACGATTCGGAAAGATAGGCAGGAAGGGAAGGGAGGTGGGGTAGCTCTGTTAATAAGGGATGATATCAGGGCAGTTGTGAGAGATGATATTAGCTCCAATGAACAAAATGTTGAATCATTGTGGGTGGAGATTAGAGATACTAAGGGGAAAAAGTCACTGGTCGGCGTAGTTTATAGGCCCCCAAATAATAACTTCATGGTGGGGAGGACAATAATCAAGGGAATAATGGAGGCATGTGAAAAAGGAACGGCAGTAGTTATGGGGGATTTTAACCTACATATTGATTGGTCAAATCAAATCGCAGGGGGTAGCCTGGAGGAGGAATTCATAGAATGCATACGGGATTGTTTCTTAGAACAAGCCTACAAGGGAGCAAGCCATTTTGGATCTGGTCCTGTGTAACGAGACAGGAAAAATAAACGATCTCCTCGTAAAAGATCCTCTTGGAATGAGTGATCACAATATGGTTGAATTTGTAATACAGATTGAGGATGAGGAAGTTGTGTCAGAAACGAGAGTACTATGCTTAAACAAAGGGGACTACAGTGGGATGAGGGCAGAGTTGGCTAAAGTAGACTGGAAACAAGGACTAAATGGTGGCACAATTGAGGAACAGTGGAGGACTTTTAAGGAGCTCTTTCATAATGCGCAACAAAAATATATTCCAGTGAAAAAGAAGGGCGGCAAGAGAAGAGATAACCAGCCGTGGATAACCAAGGAAATAAAGGAAAGTATCAAATCAAAGACCAATGCGTATAAGGTAGCCAAGGTTAGTGGGAAACTAGAGGATTGGGAAGATTTTAAGCAACAGCAAAGAATGACTAAAAAAGCAATAAAGAAAGGGAAGATAGATTACGAAGGTAAACTTGCGCAAAACATAAAAACAGATAGTAAAAGCTTTTACAGATATATAAAACGGAAAAGAGTGACTAAAGTAAATGTTGGGCCCTTAGAAGATGAAAAGGGGGATTTAATAATGGGAAATGTGGAAATGGCTGAGACCTTAAACAATTATTTTGCTTCTGTCTTCACAGTGGAAGACATAAAAACCATGCCAAAAATTGCTGGTCATAGGAATGTGGGAAGGGAGGACCTTGAGATGATCACTATCACTAGGGAGGTAGTGCTGGACAGACTGATGGGATTGAAGGTAGACAAGTCCCCTGAAATGCATCCCAGGGTATTAAAAGAGATGGCGGAAGTTATAGCAGATGCATTTGTTATAATCTACCAAAATTCTCTGGACTCTGGGGAGGTACCAGCGGATTGGAGAGCAGCTAATGTAACGCCTCTGTTTAAAAAAGGGGGCAGGCAAAAGGCAGGTAACTATAGGCTGGTTAGTTTAACATCTGTAGTGGGGAAAATGCTTGAAGCTATCAATAAGGAAGAAATAGCAGGACATCTGGATAGGAATAGTGCAATTAAGCAGACGCAGCATGGATTCATGAAAGGGAAATCATGTTTAACTAACTTACTGGAATTCTTTGAGGATATAACGAGCATGGTGGATAGAGGTGTACCGATGGATGTGGTGTATTTAGATTTCCAAAAGGCATTCGATAAGGTGCCACACAAAAGGTTACTGCAGAAGATAAAGGTATGCAGAGTCAGAGGAAATGTATTAGCATGGATAGAGAATTGGCTGGCGAACAGAAAGCAGAAAGTTGGGATAAATGGGTCCTTTTCCGGTTGGAAATCAGTGGTTAGTGGTGTGCCACAGGGATCAGTGCTGGGACCACAACTGTTTACAATATACATAGATGCCCTAGAGGAGGGGAGAGAGTGTAGTGCAACAAAATTTGCAGATGACACTAAGATTAGTGGGAAAGCGGGTTGTGTAGAGGACTCAGAGAGGCTACAAGGAGATTTGGATAGGTTAAGCGAATGGGCTAAGGTTTGGCAGATGGAATACAATGTCGGAAAGTGTGAGGTCATCCACCTTGGGAAAAAAAACAGTAAAAGGGAATATTATTTGAATGGGGAGAAATTACAACATGCTGTGGTGCAGAGGGACCTGGGGGTCCTTGTGCATGAATCCCAAAAAGTTAGTTTGCAGGTGCAGCAGGTAATCAGGAAGGCAAATGGAATGTTGGCCTTCATTGCGAAAGGGATGGAGTACAAAAGCAGGGAGGTGTTACTGCAACTGTATAAGGTATTGGTAAGGCCGCACCTGGAGTACTGCGTGCAGTTTTGGTCACCTTACTTAAGGAAGGATATACTAGCTTTGGAAGGGGTACAGAGACAATTCACTAGGCTGATTCGAGAAATGAGGGGGTTAACTTATGATGATAGATTGAGTAGACTGGGTCTTTACTCCTTGGAGTTCAGAAGGATGAGGGGCGATCTTATAGAAACATTTAAAATCATTAAAGGGATAGACAAGATAGAGGCAGAGAGGTTGTTTCCATTGGTGGGGGAGACTAGAACTAGGGGGCACAGCCTCAAAATAAGGAGGAGCCAATTTAAAACCGAGTTGAGAAAGAATTTCTTCTCCCAGAGGGTTGTGAATCTGTGGAATTCTCTGCCCAAGGAAGCAGTTGAGGCTGGCTCATTGAATGTTTTCAAGTCAAAGATAGATAGATTTTTAAGCAATAAGGGAATTAAGGGTTACGGGGAGAGGGCGGGTAAGTGGAGCTGAGTCCACGACCAGATCAGCCATGATCTTGTTGAATGGCGGAGCAGGCTCGAGGGGCTAGATGGCCTACTCCTGTTCCTAATTCTTATGTTCTTATGTTCTTAAGACTGGGGGTGTAAGGAGAACTGCACGGCCTCTTGAGCATTAATGGTGATCTATTCACACATTCTTGAGCATAAGGGAAGGGGCCAAAGTGGCTGACATTCTTCAAAGATGTGAGTGGCTCCATTAACTTTGCCTGAGTTGGTAAAATAATTAAATGTCTCGTAGCAGTGAGCTGCATGTATGCTGCATTACACTTGCCACCAATTGTGCTGGCCACCTTCATGCACTGCAGATCGTCTTGCACGCCTCAGTGCCAAGTAATACCATCCTACTCCGTCTGACTTCATGACAAAACAGTCCCCTGACTTCCCTGTGAAACTGAAGACACCAGTCGCTCACTGGCCTCATAGCCATTCTTTGAACACTTTTAGTTCTGCGTCCAAAACCTTTAAGCTGTTGCCAGATTTTCAGTGCTGCAGGAATTGAGTAGGCACCACTGCCAAACAGCAAGCTCCCAAACACTATCATTCATAATGCCAGGAGCTTTACATTATGATAATTAGTATTATTTAAATGGTGACGGCTTGGGAAATGTCGATGTACAAAGGGACCTGGGTGTCCTTGTACACCAGTCATTGAAAGCAAACATGCAGATGCAGCAAGCAGGTAGGAAGGCAAATGGTATGTTGGCCTTCATTGCAAGAGGATTTGAGTAAAGGAGCAAGGATGTCTTACTACAGTTATACAGAGCCTTGGAGACCGCACGCACCTGGAGTATTGTGTGCAGTTTTGGTCTCCTTACCAAAGAAAGGATATACTTGCCATAGAGGGAGTGCAGCGAAGGTTCACCAGACTGATTTCTGGGATGTCAGGACTGTCGTATGAGGAGAGATTGAGTCGACCAGGCCTGTATTCACTAGAGTTTAGAAGAATGAGAGGGGATCTCATTGAAACGTATAAAATTCTGGCAGGGTTGGATAGACTGGATGCAGGGAGGATGTTTCCCCTGGCTGGGAAATCTAGAACAAGGGGTCACAGTCTCGGGCTATGGGGTAGGAAATTTAGGACCGAGATGAGGAGAAATCTATTCAATCAGAAGGTGATGAACCTGTGGAATTCTCTACCACAGAAGGCTGTGGAGGCCAAGTCATGGAATATAGTTAAGAGGGAGACAGATAGATTTCTGGAAACAAAAGGCATCAAGGGGTATGGGGAAAAAGCAGGAATGTAGTGTTGAGATAGAGGATCAGCCATGATCATATTGAATGGCGGTGCAGACTCGAAGGGCCGAATGGCCTACTACTGTTCCTATTTTCTATGTTTCTATAACCCCTGACAATGCAGTGGGATCAGCCCACTTCTCTTCAATGGGCATGAATTGTTTACACTGTAGTAGAATTGCCATCTAATCAGGAAATTACACCTAAAATGCGCTTGAAATTGCACTGGTTAGGTTGCAGTTCAAATTTTCATTAAAATTCATTTACATAATCACAAATGTAAAATCTTCAATTTACCAGTATGTAATAAAATGGAATTGTTCCTTTTTTATTCTTTCCATTAAAAAGTAATCTTTTATTAATACAGCTGAAAATAGGGTTATTAAAAATAAGATCATGACTGACCGATCACAACTCCACTTTCCTGCATAATCCCCATATCTCTTGATTCCCTTAATTTACAAAAATCTACCGATCTCGGTCTTGAATATACTCAACGACTGAGCATCCACAGCTCTCTGGGCTAGAGATTCACAACCCTCTGAGTGAAGAAATTTTATCTCAGGCCTAAATGGCCGACCCCTGAGACTGTGACCCTGGTTCTGGACTCCCCAACCAGAGGAAACATCCTATGAGATCACCTCTCATTCTTCTAAACTCTTGACAATATAGGCCTAATCTACTTAATCTCTCCTCAAAGGACAATCCCCCCCATCCCAGGAATCAGTCTGGTGAACCTTTGTTGCACTTCCTTAATGGCAAGTATATCCTTCCTTAGGTAAGACCACCAAAACGGTACACAATACTCCAGGTACGGTCTCACCAGGGTTCTATATAATTGCAGTGTCATCTTTACTCATACTCAAATCCTCTTGTAATAAAGGTCAATATACCATTTGCTTTCTTAATTGCTTGCTGTGCCTGTATGTTAACTTTCAGTGATCCATGCACAAAGGACACCCAGGTCCCTCTGAACACCAACATTTCCCAATCACCTACCTGTCTGGAACCTTCCCTGAAGTTCAGTATTATTCATTCTATTATCGGAAATGTGACAAAACTAGGATAAAATTGCAAGCAAACGGGAGTGATTGGCACGCCTTCAATCTAGCACAACCACCTCACCTTCAAAGTGAGGGCCAACAATAGAGAAACCCTATGGGAGATGCATTAGATTAGCCTGAAGTAGAACGGGTATTCATACCCGCTCATTACAGACTACTTTGCATTTTCTCTCCTCCAATCATCCTTATGACTTTATCAAGAGCCTTCATAGTCACAGCATTCAGACAGTATGATTTGCTTCCTGGAGATGAGTGCAGCTCCAAAATAGGGCAATCCCAATTTCGAAGAGAGACAATATTGGCTCCTATACGGAAAAACAATATTAGATCTCTTTGGAGCTTATCTTAAAAGTATGCATCCCTATAGATTAATCCAGAATTTGTATCAATATTCCCTCTAGCTTCGCATTAGTGGTTGGGGCTGCATTTATACTACAACTGTTGTATTGCTGTGAAGTAGTTTCCACGTTAAAGTTGCAGTACAATGTCCCATCTCCTGCATCTGACCGCCATCCAATCGTGCACACACCCTTCCTGTTCTTTGCAATTTCACCTCTTCTCATCCATAAAGCCCACCACCTATCATCCATAATCCTCCTCCTATCCCAGCTCCTGAAAAATCAACTTGACCTTTTCTTTTTACCATCATCAACCATGTTCTCTTATCCACACCTTCTCCACACTGCGGTATCACACTCCTCCTCAGGAAATCGATCTAAAAGTCTTTCTCAAACCACCACCACCCCACTCATACCTTCCATCCTCACTGAAATCCTGGAAAACATTTTTATCTTGTATATCCCACCATTCCTTATTTGAGTTCCTCCATTCTGGCTTCTGCCCTTCCTAAAGTACAAAGACCACAATGGTCAGAGTCACAGAAGACATCATGTGTGACTGTGACTATCACTTTCAACTTTCTGCCTCTCAGCTTACAATGTACATCCGAGCTCCATCCTTGGTCTCCCCCCATCTGCATGTTATCTCTTGAAGGAAAGAAAAGTAAGACTTGCATTTATATAGCGCCTTTCACGGCCTCCAGATGTGCCAAAGCACTTTACAGCCAATGAAGTTTGTTCACTGTTGTAATGTAGGAAATGCAGCAGACAATTTGCGTACAGCAAGCTCCCACAAACAGCAATGTGATAATAACCAGATAATCTGTCTTACTGATGTTGTTTGAGGGGCCACGACACTGGAGATAACTCCGCTGCTCTTCTTCCAAATAGTATGATAGGATCTTTTATATCCACCTGAGAGCGCAGACAATGCCTCGGTTGAAAGTGCACCTCCGGCAGTGCAGCACTTCCTCAGTACTGCACTGGAGTGGCAGCCTAGATTTTTGTGCTCAACCCACAACCTTCTGACTCAGAGGCACAAGTGCTACCCACTAAGCCACAGCTGACATTACCCAGAAGCAGGGGGTCAGGTTCTACATGTATGCTGATGACACACAGCTCTAGCTCACTGTCTCATGTACTGACCCAAAGTTTGCAGCCCACACTCTCAATAAAGGTTAACATACTAATTGCTACTACCCCATTGTATTTTAATAGGAGTTGCTCATGGACAGATAACAGTTAGATGACATATGCTACAATCACAATGGCAGTGTCACACAAGAAAGAGTTGAAAAACCCATATTTTAATCCTGCTCAGTCTCCTCCACTCCTTACTTAATAACCCATGTACATTTGAGTTGTACCATACAAGCCACAGAATGAAATTGTCGTTGAGGTATTCTTTGGCAGAACAATCTCAGATACTTAGACGATAAGAGCTGGTTGTGCCATATTTTACAGGAGCTCTGCCCTTGCCTATTGTTTCTTTTGGGGCCCAGTCAAGTTATGCTGGACTGTGTCTAGTCCCCATCAGTGGACTTCCATACACCACTGGCATCTGCACTAGCCCCAAATCCCAGTTCCCTGCCGTGCCCTCTATCACATACTGCAGCAGTCCCCTCTCCCCACCACCCACCTCCTCCCGAATCCTGTTCTCCCAGACCCCTAACCTCCTGCATCCTATGTTAGGAGGAACAGCAAGTTGTGTAGATGGGAGCAAGAAATTACATGGGGACATAGAATTTTGCCCACTCACATAGCCTGACAGATGGAGTTCAATGTGGGGAGACGCGAGGTCATCCACTTTGGGTCAGAGAAAGGCTTTAGGTGTCCATGTACACAAATCACTAAATGCTAGTGCACAGGTACAGAAAACAATCAAGAAGACTAATGAAATGTTAGCCTTTATTTCAAGAAGATTAAAATACAAATGGGAGGAAGTTATGCTGCAGTTGTACAGAACTTTGGTTAGACCCCATCTGTAGCACTGCGTTCATTTTTGGGCAACGCACCAGAGGAAGGATATATTGGCCTTGGAAGGGTGCAGTGTAGATTCACCAGAATAACCAGGGTTTAAAGGGTTAAATTATATGGACAGGTTGCATAAAGTTGGCTTGTTTAGAAAGATAAGGACTGATCTAATCGAGTTGTTTTAAGTGATAAAGGGATTAAATAGAGTAGATACAGGTAAACGATTGCCTCTGGTGGGGAAATCCAAAACAAGGAGGCATAATCTTAAAATTAGTGCTAGGCCTTTCAGGAGTGAAATCAGGAAGCACTTTTTCACACAAACAGTAATGGAACTCTGGAACTCTCTCCCTCCCAAAAGGTTGTCAGGGGTCTCTCGGAGCTTTCAAGACCGAGATTGACTTCTGATAGGTGAGGGTGAGGGAATCAAGGGATATGGAGCAACAACTTGAGTTAATAGAGTTGAAGTATAGATCAGCCAAGAACCAACTAAATGACACAACAGGCTTGAGGGGCTGAGCGTCCTACTCCTGTTCCTGTGTTCCTTTGAGCTTCCACACACACCTTTCTGTGCTCCCAGCTCTCTTCCAGCCACCCCCCCCTCCCCCCACCAAGTACTCCTAAACAATAATCCATTCCTTTTCAATGTTCCCAGGCCCAGATGAATGCTCCCAGAGTTCTGCCATCCCCAAGATCTTCAGGTCCCTGGCACAATCCCACAAAGTATTCCCAAACCCCCAGAATTACTCCAAGCAGATGGTCATTATGCTACCATTCACACCCTATTTCAAGCATGGCAGCCTGGCCCAGCAATCTGCGCGGCCCCCGGCCTGCGAGCACCATCGGAACAGGCCAGGGAGCGGAAGGAGCAGCGTGGCGGCATACCACTCCAGGGAGCAGCACATGCTGGAACAGGAGAGCAATGGCAGCGAAGAGTGACGTCACCAAGATTCAGTGATTGGAGCGTGGGCAGGTACAGCAGGAGCGGCGAGAGATTGTAGAGGGATGTGATCGGGGTCCAGGAGAGGCTGAGTTTGGGGCCCAAAAGAGGCGAAGGCCGGGGGCAGTACAAGCCAGCCCACACTGCGATATGTGTGCGCACTAGGTCCGTGCAACAGAGCTGGTCTCCAGTCATCCTGGTTAATCCTTGTGACTGGACCAAGATCTAGCTCTGTGAAGCCCGTGTGGTGGCTGGTGTGCAACGGCCACCAGACGTTAAAAAAAATCTACGCACAGGCATCATCCCCCCTTCAAGCTTTAGTTTGGAACCTGGAATTTTAGGTCCTTCATTGAAACACCTGTGAACTTTTTGACATGGAAGCAAGTCTTCCTCGATTCAAGGGACTGCCTATGATGATGATCTCGAATAATGTTTTTCTAACTCCTGGCATTAGCATTTGAATTTGGGCCATCATCCCTTTTGTCTCTCCTATCTCTCTTGTCTTCCAATCTATCACAGACCTTCCCTTTTGTTCTTTCTTCCCCTCCCCTTTTTAGTGCTTGTTAAGAATCTGTTCTTTTTGAACACTCTCCAGTTCTGATGAAGGGTCATCGACCTGAAACGTTAACAGTACTTTCTCTCCACAGATGCTGCCTGACCTGATGAGATTTCCAGCATTTTCTGTTTTTACTCCAGCTCTACTCATGGCAGACTGGGGGCCCCATTGCCGGCAACAGTCCATCCGCAGCACAAAACCTGCCAGCGCGCCTCCCTCTCTCAACTGCCCCTCTGGCAGCACCTAACAGCCTCTCACTACCCCTACCCACGATATGTTGCCTCTTATCCACTTTCATACCAAAGGTCTCACAGCATCTTCAATAGTCTAACTGTTAGCAAAGGCAAGAGATAGAGTACAAGAATGTGTCAGAGTCCTGAGAAGTGTTGGGGTTGTAGGAAAAGAGTGGATAGATCTACAAAAAGAATGAGAGACTCATAGATCTTTCTCTTGTAACCATTAATGTGTCTCTATAAATATTACAATCACCGAAAATCTGCGAGTTGTAAATCACCACATGAAAACAGACATAGAAACATAGAAATTTACAGCACAGGAGGCGGCCATTTCGGCCCATGGTGTCCGCGCCAGCTGACAAAGAGCCACATGGCCCTCAGTCAGCAGCCCTGAAGGTTACATATAAACCTATGAACAATTAACAATGGCGGACAGGTAAGGAGCATTCGGCCCAACCAGTCCGCCCCACACAACTGCAATATCCCATGTATCGCAACATTTTACACTCCACCCCACCCGGAGCCATGCAATCTTCTAGGAAAGGCAAAAAAAAAGATAAAACCCAGGCCAATTGGGGGAAAATAATCGGGGAAAATTCCTCTCCCTGACCCATCCAGGTGATTGAAACTAGTCCAGATCATCACCTTGGCCGTATTAGATTCCATGATGTACTTACCATCGTGTCTGCACCAGCCAACAAAAGGTTATCCAGTCTAATACTACTCACCAGCTCATGGTCCATAACCCTGCAGGTTATGGCACTTCAAGTGCCCATCCAAGCATCTTTTAAATGTGGTGAGGGTTTTTGCATCCACCACCCTTCCAGGCAAAGACTTCCAGACCCCCACAACCCTCTACATGAAGAAGCTTCCCCTCAAATCCCCTCCAAACCTTTCACCAACCACCTTAAGTTGGGTGGCAGTGTGAGCTGCAAGGAGGATTCTATGAGGCTGCAGAGCGACTTGGATAGATTAGGTGAGTGGGCAAATGCATGGCAGATGAAGTATAATGTGGATAAATGTGAGGTTATCCACTTTGGTGGTAAAAACAGAGAGACAGACTATTATCTGAATGGTGACAGATTAGGAAAAGGAGAGGTGCAACGAGACCTGGGTGTCATGGTACATCAGTCATTGAAGGTTGGCATGCAGGTACAGCAGGCGGTTAAGAAAGCAAATGGCATGTTGGCCTTCATAGCGAGGGGATTTGAGTACAAGGGCAGGGAGGTGTTGCTACAATTGTACAGGGCCTTGGTGAGGCCACACCTGGAGTATTGTGTACAGTTTTGGTCTCCTAACCTGAGGAAGGACATTCTTGCTATTGAGGGAGTGCAGCGAAGGTTCACCAGACTGATTCCCGGGATGGCGGGACTGACCTATCAAGAAAGACTGGATCAACTGGGCTTGTATTCACTGGAGTTCAGAAGAATGAGAGGGGACCTCATAGAAACGTTTAAAATTCTGACGGGGTTAGACAGGTTAGATGCAGGAAGAATGTTCCCAATGTTGGGGAAGTCCAGAACCAGGGGACACAGTCTAAGGATAAGGGGGAAGCCATTTAGGACTGAGATGAGGAGGAATTTCTTCACCCAGAGAGTGGTGAACCTGTGGAATTCTCTACCACAGAAAGTTGTTGAGGCCAATTCACTAAATATATTCAAAAAGGAGTTAGATGAAGTCCTTACTACTAGGGGAATCAAGGGGTATGGTGAGAAAGCAGGAATGGGGTACTGAAGTTGCATGTTCAGCCATGAACTCATTGAATGGCGGTGCAGGCTAGAAGGGCCGAATGGCCTACTCCTGCACCTATTTTCTATGTTTCTATGTTTCTATGTTAAACCTATGCCCCTTCATAATTGACCCCTCCAACAAGGGAAATAGGCCCTTGCTATCCACTATATCCAGGTCGCTCAAATTTTTATACACCTCAATGGAGGTCTCTCCTCAGCCTCCTCTGTTCTAAGGAGAACAAACCCAGCCTATCCAAACTGTCCTCATAGCTAAGATTCTCCATTCCAGGCAGCATCCTCATAAATTTCCTCTGCGCTCTCTCCAGTGCAATCACATCCTTCCTATAATACAACGACCAGAACTGCACGCAGTATTCCAGCTGTGGCCTAACCAAAGTATTATACAATTTAAGCATAATCTCCCTGCTCTTGTAGTCTATGCCTCAGCCAATAAAGGCAAGCATTCCATGTGCCTTCTTAACTACCTTATACAACTAGCCTGCTACTTTCAGGGATCTGTGGACAAGCACTCCAACAAGTCCCTTTGTTCATCTACACTTCTAAATGGCCTACCGCTTAATGTGTATACCCTTTCCTTATTGGCCCTCCCAAAGTGCATTACCTCACACTTCTCTGAATTAAATTTCATTTGCCACTGTTCTTCCCACCTGACCAGTAAATTGATATCCTCCTGATGTTCATGACGTTCCTCTTCATTATCAACCACACAAACAATTTTAGTGTCATCTGCAAACTTCTTAATCATACTCCCTGTATTCAAATCTAGATCATTGATGTATACCACAAAAAGCAAGGGACCCAGTACTGAGCCCTGTGGAACCCCACTGGAAACATCCTTCCAGTCACAAAAACATCCATCAATCATTACCCTTTACTTCCTACCTCCAAGCCAATTTTAGATCCAACTTGCCACTTTGCCCTGGATCCCATGGGCTTTAACCTTTGTGACCAGTCTACCATGTGCGACCTTATCAAAAGCTTTGCTAAAGTTCATATACACTACATCGTATGCACTACCCTCGTCGACCCTCCTGGTTACTTCCTCGAAAAATTCAATCAAGTTAGTCAAGCATGATCTTCCCTTAACAAATCTGTGCTGACTGTCCCTAATTAATCCTTGCCTTTCTAAATGTAGATTTATCCTGTCTTTCAGGATTTTTTCCAATAATTTTCCCACCACTGAGGTTAGGCTGACAGTCCTGCAATTACTCGGCCTATCCCTTTCTCCCTTCTTAAACAAGGATACTACATTATCATTCAAAAATCTGTCTATCTCCACCTTAAGTATATTCAAATGACCCAGCCTCCACAGCTCTCTGGGGTAGAGAATTCCAAAGATTCACAACCCTCAAAGAAGAAATTCCTCCTTATTTCCATTTTAAATGTGCAACCCCTTATCCTGAAACTATGGCCCCTAGTTCTAGATATTCCCACAAGGGGAAACATCCTCTCTGCATCTACCTTGCCAAGCCCTCTCAGAATCTTATATATTTCTCCAACGTATTTCCTTGCTTAAATGTTGCTATGGTTCGTATTACCCAGCTGTTAATGCAGATGTTTTCTTGTATGTGTAACACAATTCGATTCACTTACACGATGAAAACATTAAAATCACTACATAATAAAATGCTTTGCTGAATCCAAAGTATGTGAGTTCTTGCTTTGGTGCGACTTTATTCCCCTTCTGTACAGGTTAACGCAACTACAGTTATGTGACATTTTGTAGCATCAAATGGATAGAATGGTTAACAGGAAGCGGGTGTTTTATTCCCATATTTGGAGATCAAAATCTTCTCTAGTTCAGTCAGTTTAATCTCCAGAGTGATTAGTTTCTTTAACATTTCATCCTGAATGGCAATCTTCTTCTTCATAGTTTCCAGGTTGTCACCACTATAAGTCGAATGCACAGAAACAAAATATTCACTTTGTGGCTCAGACTTGTTGGGAATTATTCCAGTTTCTTCCACCTGATAGGTTTCCTATGACAAAATACAATCAGAACATTAATGAAAGCATTAAGTGGGATAATTCACTGCCTCCAATGACATCTTGAGAGCTTGTGAGCTCTCACAATAATAAGTGTAATAAGGCATCTGTGTAAGTAGACAGACGTTGTATGTGCACCTCAACCTGCTGATTGATGCAATTGTGCTCTACAATAAAGGAATAATTTTTCTAACACAATAACTGGGCTTGTTGAGGTTCACTATGCCCCAAACAACAATGAGTCATTAGAATGCTGCAGTGTTATATAATGCAGGACAGTTGGTAGTAATAATCTGGCAAATACTCTTTTCCCTTTCCTTCTTACAAGTCGTGCTTATGCTTGAAAGATAATAAGACACATCAGAACTACCCGACAGAGAAGGTCAAAAAAAGTAAATCCACCTCTCTCACGATGGCTACAGTCCCATCCTCAGTGAGGCAGGACACCTGTTGCCTAGTGTTCAATCAGCACTTTCATTAAACGCATCACAATTAAGTGCAGCTTATTGCAGCACAGGCCCCATTTGCCACTTTGGCCGGGCAATTCACCTCGTACCAGCACTGAACATGCTTCTGGCTGAATCACCACCAAGTGGACCTCTGCCAGTTGCTGTCAGGGAAGGAAAATGGGCCAATGCATAGGTTTAGAGGGTTATTGCAAGAGCAATCCATCATCTCCCCACTCCACACACAACACTTTTATGCAAGAGTCCAGGAAGAACAACTAACATGTTGATAGCACTTGCATCTCAAGGTTCTTACTATTAGGAGGTAAAATCAGCACATCCACTTCCAGCTTCCTTCAGCTTACAGGTGAAAGGCTGGGCCTCAATGCCCAGGGAATTGAAGCCCATGCCCTCATGACAATAGTCACCTACATTCTTTGTTCTCGTTTTTTCCCAGGGTCTAGAAATGGGAATCCCAATCCAGTGATATCAACAACAACAACAACTTGTATTTATATAGCGCCTTTAACATAGTGAAACGTCCCAAGGAGCTTCGCAGGAGTATTATGAGACAAAGAAATTTGACACCGAGCCACATAAGGAGAAATTAGGGCAGGTAACCAAAAGCTTGGTCAAAGAGGGAGGTTTTAAGGAACATCTTAAAAGGAGGAAAGAGGTAGAGGTGGTAGAGAGGTGGAAAAGTTTAGGCAGGGAATTCCAGAGCTTGGGGCCTAGGCACAAGTAGGCACAACCACCAATGGTTGTGCGATTATAATCAAGGATGCTCAAGGTCAGAATTAGAGGAGCGCAAATATCTCGGGGGGTTGTGGGGCTGAAGGAGATTACAGAGATAGGGAGGGGCGAGGCTATGAAGTGATTTGAAAACAAGGATCAGAATTTTGAAATCGAGGCGTTGATTAACCGGAAGCCAATGTAGGTCAGCGAGCACGGGGTGATGGGTGAGGACTTGGTGCGAGTTAGGAGACAGGCAGCCGAGTTTTTGATCACCTCAAGTTTATGTAGGGTAGAATGTGGGAGGCCAGCCAGGAGTGCGTTTGAATAGTCAAGTCTAGAGGTAACAAAAGTATGGATGAGGGTTTCAGCAGCGGATGAGCTGAGGCAAGACTGGAGACGGGCGATGTTATGGGAGGTGGAAACAGGCAGCCTTAGTTATGCTGCGGATGTGTGGTCGAAAGCTTATTTCAGGATCAAATATGACACCAAGGTTGCAAACAGTCAGTGGCTAGGGAACAGAGTTTGTGATGGGGACCGAAAACAATGGCTTCGGTCTTCTCAATATTTAATTGGAGAAAAGTTCTGCTTATCTAGAACGGGTTGTCGGATAAGCAGTCTGACAATTTATAGAGACGGTGGAGGGGTAAAGAACTATCAGCATAACCCTCTATTCCCTTCTCCCTCATATACTTATCTAGCTTCCCTTTAAATGCATCTATACTATTCGCATCAACCACTCCCTGTGGTAGTGAGTTCCATATTTTCACTATTCTCTGGGGAAAGAAGTTTCTTCTGAATTCTCCATTTGATTTCTTGGTGACTATTTTATATTAATAGCCTCTAGTTTTGCTCTTCCCCACAAGTGGAAACACTCTCTCTATATCCACTCTATCAAAACCTTTCATAATTTAAAAGGCATCTAGATGCATTTAAAGATGAAAAGGGGGACTTAATAATGGGAAATGTGGAAATGGCCGAGACCTTAAACAATTATTTTGCTTCCGTCTTCACAGTGGAAGACACAAAAACTATGCCAAAAATTGCTGGTCATAGGAATGTGGGAAGGGAGGACCTTGAGATGATCACTATCACTAGGGAGGTAGTGTTGGACAGACTAATGGGATTGAAGGTAGACAAGTCCCCTGGTCCTGATGAAATGCATCCCAGGATATTAAAAGAGATGGCGGATGTTATAGCAGATGCATTTGTTATAATCTACCAAAATTCTCTGAACTCTGGGGAGGTACCAGCGGATTGGAGAGCAGCTAATGTAACGCCTCTGTTTAAAAAAGGGGGCAGGCAAAAGGCAGGTAACTATAGGCCGGTTAGTTTAACATCTGTAGTGGGGAAAATGCTTGAAACTATCATTAAGGAAGAAATAGCGGGACATCTGGATAGGAATAGTGCAATTAAGCAGACGCAGCATGGATTCATGAAAGGGAAATCATGTTTAACTAACTTACTGGAATTCTTTGAGGATATAACGAGCAGGGTGGATAGAGATGTACCGATGGATGTGGTGTATTTAGATTTCCAAAAGGCATTCGATAAGGTGCCACACAAAAGGTTACTGCAGAAGATAAAGGTACGTGGAGTCGGGGGAAATGTATTAGCATGGATAGAGAATTGGCTGGCGAACAGAAAGCAGAAAGTTGGGATAAATGGGTTTTTTTCCGGTTGGAAATCAGTGGTTAGTGGTGTGCCACAGGGATCAGTGCTGGGACCACAACTGTTTGCAATATACATAGATGCCCTAGAGGAGGGGAGAGAGTGTAGTGCAACAAAATTTGCAGATGACACTAAGATTAGTGGGAAAGCGGGTTGTGTAGAGGACTCAGAGAGGCTACAAAGAGATTTGGATAGGTTAAGCGAATGGGCCAAGGTTTGGCAGATGGAATACAATGTCGGAAAGTGTGAGGTCATCCACCTTGGGAAAAAAAAACAGTAAAAGGGAATATTATTTGAATGGGGAGAAATTACAACATGCTGTTGTGCAGAGGGACCTGGGGGTCCTTGTGCATGAAACTCTTTTAATCACAAAAGATTAGTTTGCAGGTGCAGCAGGTAATCAGGAAGGCAAATGGAATGTTGGCCTTCATTGCGAAAGGGATGGAGTACAAAAGCAGGGAGGTGTTGCTGCAACTATATAAGGTATTGGTAAGGCCGCAGCTGGAGTACTGCGTGCAGTTTTGGTCACCTTACTTAAGGAAGGATATACTAGCTTTGGAAGGGGTACAGAGACGATTCACTGGGCTGATTCGAGAAATGAGGGGGTTACCTTATGATGATAGATTGAGTAGACTGGGTCTTTACTCCTTGGAGTTCAGAAGGATGAGAGGTGATCTTATAGAAACATTTAAAATCATGAAAGGGATAGACAAGATAGAGGCAGAGAGGTTGTTTCCATTGGTGGGGGAGACTAGAACTAGGGGGCATAGCCTCAAAATACGGAGGAGTCAATTTAAAACTGAGTTGAGAAGGAATTTCTTCTCCCAGAGGGTTGTGAATCTGTGGCATTCTCTGCCCAAGAAAGCAGTTGAGGCTGGCTCATTGAACGTTTTCAAGTCAAAGATAGATAGATTTTTAAGCAATAAGGGAATTAAGGGTTATGGGGAGAGGGCAGGTAAGTGGAGCTGAGTCCACGACCAGATCAGCCATGGTCTTATTGAATGGCGGAGCAGGCTCGAGAGGCTAGATGGCCTACTCCTGTTCCTAATTGTTATGTTCTTATGTTCTTATCTATTCAGTCACCTCTCAGCCTTCTTTTTTCAAGAGAAAAGAGACCCAGCCGGTTCATACTTTCCTGATAGATATAACCTTGCAGTTCTGGTATCATCCTTGTAAATTTTTTTTGCATCTCTCCAGTGCCTCTATATTCTTTCTATAATACGGCGACCAAAACTGTACACATAGTCCAAGTGTGGTCTAACCAAGATTCAGTACAATTCCCTCTTAAAAGGCTGTAGATTCGAGAACAATTGATATTTTCAATGGTAAGCACGATACGCTTTTAAAATGTAAGGATATCAAGTGATATGAAACAAAGGTGGGTAAATGGAATTGAGGTATGGTCTAACTCAGTGGTTGGAAAAATACGGCCCGCAGGCCATATCCAGCCCGTCAAGTCATTCTATCCGGCCCGCTGGATCGGAGAGAAATAGAATGAGAGCCAGAGCGCGAGCTGCACATTTGTCTATCCACTTTCATTTCTCATGGGTCGGAGACAGACCCAAACTGCAGGGAAGGAACAACAACAGCAATACTTCATTCAAATTAATAATTTACAAAAGCGATTCTCCCTGGCCCGATCTTAAAAGGATCCGTTCTGTGATTCTGGGCCCCAATGGTGGACATGTACCCAGAATGCACTGCATACTCAAATATGCCCCATCCATTTTAGAGTGGAGTCATGGCTGCTCATTTCCACAACTCTTTTACCGAAGAAAGTGACGCATCTTTCTTCTCCTAGTATCCAGAGTATGGCGGCAGGGGAGTTCTCATCTGGCACCAATTGGGACAGCATTAGTAATCTTTGCAGAGAGGCATAAGGATGACTGAGGTGGTGAATTAATGCTGACACAGACTCTAGAGGATACAGTTCTATTTCACAGCATTGATTTACAGAGACCAGAAGATACCACAATATTTTCAACCTTTATGTTTGATTCATTTCTAAGCAATATCAAATAAATGTTGTGTATGTAAGATAGCATGTAACTACTATCTGAATTTATGTTTATGCAATGTTTATGTTTACGCAATGTTCCCTCTAATTTTTTTCCACGAGCGGTCCCTTTAAATTTGCTGTGTGGCCAGCCATGCGCAGTATCTCTTCCAGCGACAGGAGCTGGGGAACGGCCTGCACGGGACCTTGCGCTTATTGCGCCACCATGCAGCCAAGCGCCTTAGGGGGAACATTGGTACGCTGCCCTCAACAGCTCACCAAAACTTGTTAAGTGGTCCTCCAGTACAAATAGTTGCCCACCCCTGGTTTAACTAAATGGAAGAACAGACTCAAGAAGCTGAATGTCCTATCCCTGTTCCTAGGTTTCCTATTATGCATTGTATGGGTAGCAATACGGTGTCTCAGGCATTTGTATTAAATTGACATAACTAGGCCACAGATGCTTATGCAGCCCACTGCCCTTCTCTTTCATGGTGCTGTTGGTGCTTACATACCTCAATCATCTGTGGAAATGGGTTCCACTGTTTGTTACAGGATGCCCACCAGAAAGCAGGCATGCTCAATTATCACAAAAGGACGGAACATAGTTTGTTGTATTGCGGAAAAGTACACATGTTTATAGGTGTTCCACCAAATCACTCTTGCCAGCTGTGGGTTAGAGGATGGCTACAGACAATCCTTTGTAATCAGCACAACTATGTGGTGGCTCTGCACTTGGAATGCACAATTGGATGGACAGCGCCTCAGTGATCAAGCGTGAAGAAGCATTGCTATAGTACCCAGGCTGTGCTGAAGTATCCCATATTCACCAGTAGACCATTCACTGTTCGAGAGCTGATCAAGCATTAGGATGGAGAATGAAATAGTTAATTCAGAGACCATGGTCCAGAACTTAAAGAAGGGTAACTTTGAAGGTATGAGGTGTCAATTGGCTAGGATAGATTGGCGAATAATACTTAAGGGGTTGACAGTGGATGGGCAATGGCAGACATTTAGAGACTACATGGATGAACTACAACAATTGTACATCCCTGTCTGGCATAAAAATAAAAAAGGGAAGGTGGCTCAACCGTGGCTATCAAGGGAAATCAGGGATAGTATTAAAAAGCCAAGGAAGTGGCATACAAATTGGCCAGAAATAGCAGCGAACTTGGGGACTGGGAGAAATTTAGAACTCAGCAGAGGAGGACAAAGGGTTTGATTAGGGCAGGGAAAATAGAGTACGAGAGGAAGCTTGCAGGGAACATTAAAATGGACTGCAAAAGCTTCCATAGATATGTAAAGAAAAAAAGGTTAGTAAAGACAAACGTAGGTCCCCTGCAGTCAGAATCAGGGGAAGTCATAACGGGGAACAAAGAAATGGCAGACCAATTGAACAAGTACTTTGGTTCGCTATTCACTAAGGAGGACACAAACAACCTTCCGGATATAAAAGGGGTCAGAGGGTCTAGTAAGAAGAAGGAACTGAGGGAAATCCTTATTAGTCGGGAAATTGTGTTGGGGAAATTGATGGGATTGAAGGCCGATAAATCCCCAGGGCCTGATGGTCTGCATCCCAGAGTACTTAAGGAGGTGACCTTGGAAATAGCAGATGCATTGACAGTCATTTTCCAACATTCCATAGACTCTGGATCAGTTCCTATGGAGTGGAGGGTAGCCAATGTAACCCCACTTTTTAAAAAAGGAGGGAGAGAGAAAACAAGGAATTATAGGCCAGTCAGCCTGATATCGGTAGTGGGTAAAATGATGGAATCAATTATTAAGGATGTCATAGCAGCGCATTTGGAAAGAGGTGACATGATAGGTCCAAGTCAGCATGGATTTGTGAAAGGGAAATCATGCTTGACAAATCTTCTGGAATTTTTTGAGGATGTTTCCAGTAGAGTGGACAAGGGGGAACCAGTTGATGTGGTGTATTTGAACTTTCAGAAGGCTTTCGACAAGGTCCCACACAAGAGATTAATGTGCAAAGTTAAAGCACATGGGATTGGGGGTAGTGTGCTGATGTGGATTGAGAATTGGTTGGCAGACAGGAAGCAAAGAGTAGGAGTAAATGGGTACTTTTCAGAATGGCAGGCAGTGACTAGTGGGGTACCGCAAGGTTCTGTGCTGGGGCCCCAGCTGTTTACATTGTACATTCATGATTTAGACGAGGGGATTAAATGTAGTATCTCCAAGTTTGCGGATGACACTAAGTTGGGTGGCAGTGTGAGCTGCGAGGAGGATGCTATGAGGCTGCAGAGTGACTTGGATAGGTTAGGTGAGTGGGAAAATGCATGGCAGATGAAGTATAATGTGGATAAGTGTGAGGTTATCCACTTTGGTTGTAAAAACAGAGAGACAGACTATTATCTGAATGGTGACAGATTAGGAAAAGGGGAGGTGCAACGAGACCTGGGTGTCATGGTACATCAGTCACTGAAGGTTGGCATGCAGGTACAGCAGGCGGTTAAGAAAGCAAATGGCATGTTGGCCTTCAGAGCGAGGGGATTTGAGTACAGGGGCAAGGAGGTGTTACTACAGTTGTACAGGGCCTTGGTGAGGCCACAACTGGAGTATTGTGTACAGTTTTGGTCTCCTAACTTGAGGAAGGACATTCTTGCTATTGAGGGAGTGCAGCGAAGGTTCACCAGACTGATTCCCGGGATGGCGGGACTGACATATCAAGAAAGACTGGATCAACTGGGCTTGTATTCACTGGAGTTCAGAAGAATGAGAGGGGATCTCAGAGAAACGTTTACAATTCTGATGGGTTTAGACAGGTTAGATGCAGGAAGAATGTTCCCAATGTTGGGGAAGTCCAGAACCAGGGGTCACAGTCTAAGGATAAGGGGTAAGCCATTTAGGACCGACATGAGGAGAAATTTCTTCACCCAGAGAGTGGTGAACCTGTGGAATTCTCTACCACAGAAAGTTGTTGAGGCCAATTCACTAAATATATTCAAAAAGGAGTTAGATATAGTCCTTACTTCCAGGGAGATCAAGGGGTATGGCGAGAAAGCAGGAATGGGGTACTGAAGTTGCATGTTCAGCCATGAACTCATTGAATGGCGGTGCAGGCTCGAAGGGCCGAATGGCCTACTCCTGCATCTATTTTCTATGTTTCTATGTTTCTATGCAAGCATGATTGTCCATTGTTAATAGCTCAAGCAGCTATTATTGGGGGTCTTCCTGGGCTGCACTGCCACAGTTAAAGTGCAAGAAAATGGCCTTGGACTACTGACCAATAGAGTGGCCTGCACATGAGAATCTGGGCTGGATTCAGGGTATTAAATTGGGTACAATATGGGTGAGAGAATGACGGAACATTTGCACAGTGAGGAGCACTGGTGGTTCACCACCCAACCGGCATTTCCCGCCTCACGCTTGATCACTGCTGTCATGTATCTCACACTATTGTATATAACTGTATCTTACCATGCTATACATGACTGTAACTAGATATGTCCTGTAACGACAAGCATACTTTACCACCAGGGGTGCACTTGCAGGAGACACTGCATACCTGTTCCACACAGGTATATAAAGGCAGGTCTCAGGCAAGTGTGGCACTCGACAGCTGTGAAATAAAGGTGCAGGTCCAGAGTGGCCTTGACTTCAGCATGTGCCTCGTGTAAGTCTGTACTGCAGGGTCAGGACTTTACAGTGGCGACGCGGATGGGATGATGTTCACGCCATGTCGTCAGAGGAACGGACTTCCTGCTCAACAGTTCTAAGTCGTTTTGAACATCTCTTTCAGCCAGGTGTGGACACCTTCAAAGGGGCAAAAGTTAAAATCTACATCACACAGGATGCCAGACCGGTCCATCACAAGGCTAGAGCTGTGCCTTATGAGGGAAAAGATTGAACACGAAATGGACCGGCTTCTGCGGGAAGGCATTATCTCACCCGTGGAATTTAGCGACTGGGCAAGTCCCATCGTCCCAGTCATGAAGCCTGATGGATCCGTACGAATCTGTGGGGATTACAAGTCTACCACAAACAGAGTCGCCCTACAGGACCAATACCCGCTGCCCAGAGTGGAGGACCTATTTGCCACATTGGCTGGAGGAAAACTTTTCTCGAAACTAGATCTCACATCTGCGTATATGACGCAAGAACTGACCGAAGAGTCTAAGCTACTCACCACTATCAACACACATCGAGGTCTTTTTATGTACAATCGATGCCCATTCGGCATCAAGTCGGCAGCTGCTATATTCCAGCGCAACATGGAGAGTCTGCTCAAGTCCATCCCGGGGATGGTTGTGTTTCAAGATGACATACTCATCATGGGCAGGGACACCGACTCCCATCTGCGCAATTTGGAGGAAGTACTAAGTCGATTGGATCGTGTAGGCCTAAGAGTTAAGAAATCCAAGTGTCTGTTTCTCGCGCCCGAGGTTGAATTTTTGGGCAGAAGAATTGCCGCTGATGGAATCCGCCCAACAGAATCCAAAACCGAAGCAATTCGTCTGGCACCCAGGCCCCGGAATGTCTCGGAACTGCACGCCTTTCTCGGGCTACTCAATTACTTTGGGAACTTTATGCAGAACTTGAGCACGCTGCTGGAGCCTCTCCATGTGCTACTCAGAAAGGGATGCGATTGGTTTTGGGGGGACGCCCAAGAACGCGCCTTCGATAAGGCACGCAACCTCCTATGTTTCACCAGTGTTTTAGCCTTTTTTGACCCAGGTAAAAAGCTAGTTTGTACATGTGATGCATCAGCGTATGGGGTCGGATGCGTTTTACAGCATGTCAATGATGCAGTTAGATTACAACCCATTGCCTATGCCTCCAGGTCACTTTCGTGGGCGGAGCGCGGGTACGGTATGGTTGAGAAGGAGGCGCTCGCATGCGTGTACGGTGTCAAAAAGATGCACCAGTACCTTTTCGGGGCCAAGTTCGCGTTAGAAACCGACCACAAACCCCTCACGTCCCTGCTATCTGAGTGCAAGGTAATAAACGCCAATGCCGCGGTTCGCATTCAGCGGTGGGCACTCATTGTATAGTCGTAAGACGCCAGCATAAGGCACAGACCAGGCACAGACAACTGTGCCGACGCGCTTAGCAGGCTACCCCTGGTGACTACGGAAGGGTCCGACGAACAGAGATGGTCATGGCAATCAATGCCTTTGAATCCACAGGTTCGCCCATGACGGCTCGCCAAATCAGAGCCTGGAAGACCAGTGACCCCACGTTATCCTTAGTCAAAAGATGTGTTTTAACTGGTGACTGGGCAGAGGCTCATGATGCCTGCCCCGAGGAGATCAAACCTTTCCATAGGCATGAACTATCACTACAGGCAGACTGCCCGATGTGGGGCATCCGAGTAGTTAAGCCCTTGCGAGGCAGAGAGGCGTTTGTCCGGGTGCTCCACTGCGACGTCGTTATGAAGGCCCGCTCCCTATAACCCTTGACTTCCTTATCCTTCAAAAATCTGTCTATTCTGAAACTATGCCCCCTAGTTCTAGATTCCCCCACAAGCGGAAACATCCTCTCTGCATCTACCCGGTCAAGCCCCCTCAGAATCTTATATGTTTCAATAAGATCACCTCTCATTCTTCTAAACTTCAATGAGTATATACCCAACCTGCTCAACCTTTCTTCATAAGACAATTCCTTCATCTCTGGAATCAAACAAGTGAACCTTCTCTGAACTACCTCCAATGCAAATATATCCCTCCTTAAATAAAGAGACCAAAACTGTACACAGTACTGTGGTCTCACCAATGCCCTGTACAGTTGTAGCAGGACTTCCCTACTTTTATACTCCATCCCCTGGAGCCCTCAAATCATCTGGAGAGAGAACAAATGACAGAAGCAGCTCCTACAGAGTAGAACTGGAAACCTAGAGAAGGAGTGGGGCAGGGAGAGGAAGAGGGAGAGGACATGCACACACAGAGATACACCTGCTTTTGAGTGCAAGGACTTATATGTTTCAATAAGATAAGATAATGAGGGGGCTCGACAAGATAGATGCAGAGGGGATGTTTCCACTCATAGGGGAATCTAGAACTAGGGGCATAGCTTCAGAATAAGAGGCCGCCCATTCAAAACTGAGATGAGGAGGAATTTCTTCTGTGAGAGTTGTAAATCTGTGCCCCAGAAAGCTGTAGAGGCTGGGTCATTGAATATATTTAAGGCAGAGATACAGATTTTTGAGCGATAAGGGAATAAAGGGTTATGGGGAACGGGCAGAGATGTGGAGCTCAGCCCATGATCAGATCAGCCATGATCTTATTGAATGAGCAGGATCGAGGGGCCGAATAGCCTACTCCTGCTCCTATTTCTTATGTTCTTATGACTGAGGGGTGCTTACTTGCAATTCATGACTGGAATTTTCAGTGTTTGGTTTACCTTCCTACGTGCTGCTCTACACGGTACTGCTGCCACTATCACAGTGCTAGGCTAACTGGCTTTCAGGTTCAACAAACACATGTCCTAGTAAAAACAAATGCCTTGAATACATCTTGCAAGTTCCATGGAGCACAATAAGGAGGTTTCCATGATGCTAACTGTAAAGCACTCACAATCCATGCTCCTTAAATGGCTCTGACTTACTGAAACAGCGCTTGGCAGAACGTCTACAAAAGTGCAAGCATGTCATCTTTATCACAATGACATTACACACAACTGGCACGATGATGCCATGAGACCTGATGACACTGCATTCAGCAAAAAAAAAATTATTTTGATTACAACCACATTTTGATCTAGATGGTGCCAAACTAACAGAGTATTTGCTGTGATTCTAGGAGTATTACTAAAGCACTTGATTGAAGAATATTAAAGTGGTGCACTTTTAAAATTGGTCAGATACTGTCAAGATTAGGAACAGTATGTGGCACCTCTACACATCATCATATCATCATCATCATCGACGGTCCCTCGAGCGAAGATGACTTGCTTCCACGAGAATCCACAGATTTTTCAATGAAGGACCCGATGCCCTGAACTCCAGTTGAGGGGATGGAAGATGCCTGTGCGTGGATTTTTTTAACGTGTGGTGACCGTTGCACATCAGCCACCACATGGGCTTGACAGAGCGAGGCCTTTATCCAGTGGCAAGGATTAACCAGGACGACTGGAGACCTGCTCTGTTGCATAGACCTAGTGCGCACACATATCGCAGTGTGGGCAGGCCCGTGCTTCCCCTGGGCCCTCAGCTCTTCTGGGCCTCGTAACTTCAGTCGCCGCACTTCCGCCACTATGTTCCAGGGCCCGGGGCTCCAGCTCTATTTATAGCCCCGACCTGCGATGGTGTTCTCACACAGGTCGGGGCGGCCCACAATGTTCCAGGGCCCGGGGCTCCAGCTCTATTTATAGCCCCGACCTGCGGTGGTGTTCTCACACAGGTCGGGGCGGCCCACGATGTTCCAGGGCCCGGGGCTCCAGCTCTATTTATAGCCCCGACCTGCGGTGGTGTTCTCACACAGGTCGGGGCGGCCCACGATGTTCCAGGGCCCGGGGCTCCAGCTCTATTTATAGCCCCGACCTGCGGTGGTGTTCTCACCTCTACACACCTTCCTGTTAAACCACACATTTACAGTCGGCATGTTTTCTGAACTCAGGCTGTAAATGGATATCTGGGTGTGTTGAATACCAACCCATGCTGAGTATGTGCTTGCCAATATTTTTTTTAATTTATTAATTCCTGGGATGTGGGCGTCACCAGCAAGGTCAGCATTTATTGCCCATCCCTAATTGCCCTCGAGAAGGAGATGGTGAGCCGCCATTTCAGACGGCAATTAAGAGTCAACCACATTGCTGTGGGTCTGGAGTCACATCTAGGCCAGACCAGGTAAGGATGGCAGATTTCCTTCTCTAAAAAGGACATTAGAGAATCAGATTGTTTTTTTACGACAATTCGTTAGTTTCATGGTCACCATTATTGACACTAGCTCTTTATTCCAGATTTATTTATTAACTGAATTTAAGTCCCCAGCTGCTGTGGTGGCATTTGAACTTGTATGCCCAGGTCAAGAGTCCCGGCCTCTGGATTGCTAGTCCAGTGATGTAACCACTATGCCACCTTGCCAATATATTTCACTGCATAGGTAAGAGTTGGCACAAAATTCATAAGGACACTGGGTGACTGAAAGCAAGAGTGAATAGATTGCTTCTCTCACCAATCCATGAAACACAATACTGACAATCACAACACCACAAAAAACAATTTAAAAAGTCACACCACCATGAAACAGCACTCACAATTACAACACCATGAAACACAGCACATTTATTATGAAGAATGTCACAGATGATCAACACTATTGTTTTGCTTTGTGTTGTTTTTCTATACTTGTTCTTGGGATATGGGCAATGCTGGAAAAGCCATATTTATTGTCCTTTCCTAGTTGCCCTGAGGGCATTGAGTGAACCATGTAGTGTAGGACTAGAGGAACATGTACATCAGAGCAGGTAAGGGTGGCAGGTTCCCTATCCGGAGGGACATTAGTTTAGAAACATAGAAATATAGAAAATAGATGCAGGAGTAGGCCATTCGGCCCTTCGAGCCTGAACCACCATTCAATTATCATGGCTGATCATGCAACTTCAGTACCCCATTCCTGCCTTCTCTCCATATCCCTTGATCCCTTTAGCCATAAGGGTTACATCTAACTCCCTTTTGAATATATCTAACGAACTGGCCTCAACAACTTTCTGTGGTAGAGAATTCCACAGGTGCACAATTCTGAGTGAACAAGTTTCTCCTCATCTCGATCCTAAATGGCTTACCCCTTATCCATAGACTGTGACCCCTGGTTCTGGACTTCCCCAACATTGGGAACATTCTTCCTGCGTCCAACCTGTCCAATCCCGTCAGAATTTTATAGCTTTCCATGATCAAGTATTTACCCAATTCCCTTTTCAAAGTTACTATTGAATCTGCTTCCATCACCATTTCAGGCAGTGCATTCTAAATCATAACAGCATGCTGAGTAAAAAAATTCTCTTTATCTGCCCTCTGGTTCTTTTGCCAATTATCTGTGTCCTCTGGTTACCTTACCGACCCTCCTGCCAGTGGAACGGTTTCTCTCTACCTACTCTACCAAAACCCCTTGTAATTTTGAACATCTCTATTAAATTGCCCAGTCGCCTTCTCTGCTCCAAGAGAACAATCCCAGCTTCTGAACTTCGATATACTAACCAGAACCCTGGGCACCCATTCCACATGGGCCTCAGTTGACAAGAAGGCTGAGTGGTAGAGAAGCTGCATCCAGGACAACCCTAACCGCCTAATCAATATTTAAATTATGTTTCCCCCTGGTTAAGGCAGGCACTTCCATTGGCTATCGGATGTGATGGTGGAAAATGGAATGCTAAAGTGGGTGGAGATCCAATATAACAAATTTCCATCGCAGAAATTAGGTGGAGGCCAGTAAAATATTCATGCTGATATCCTGTGGGAGCTTTACTCCCACCTCACAATTAAACGTGGATCAACAATGCTGGGCAAGTGTTTTAGAAAGAATTCTGGACTCCCTGCTTCACCCAGATCAGGTAGGTTTGCACGGAATAATGTACAGAAAGTGCTTACTATTTTGAATTATGTTAAATGTAATATTTCAGCAATTACCTTTCCATTGGATTCACAGAAGGCCCTCAACCATGCTACATAAGAACATAAGAAATAGGAGCAGGAGTAGGCCATTCGGCTACTCAAGCCTGCTCCACCATTCAATAAGATCATGGCTGATCTTCTACCTCAACTCCACTTTCCTGCACTATTCCCATATCCCATGATTCCATTAATATTCAAAAATCTATCAATCTCTGTCTTGAATATACTCAATGACTAAGCCTCCACAGCCCCCTGGGGTAGAGAATTCCAGAGCTTTACCACCCTGAGTGAAGAAACTTCTCCTCATCTCAGTCCTAAATGGCCGACCCCTTATTCTGAGACTGTGACCCCTGATTCTAGACTCCCCAGCCAGGGGAAACATCTTCCCTGCATCAAGCCCTGTAGGAATTTTGTATGTTGCAATAAGATCACCTCTCATTCTTCTAAATTCTAGAGAATATAAGCCTAGTCTACTCAATCTCTCCTCATAGGACAATCCTCCCATCCCAGGAATCAGTCTGGTGAACCTTTGTTGCACTCCCTCAATGGTAAGTGTATCTTTCCTTATGTAAGGCCAACAAAACCCAACACAATACTCCAGGTGCAGTCTCACCAGGGTTCTATATAATTGCAGCAAGTCATCTTTACTCATACTCAAATCCTCTTGTAATAAAGGCCAACATACCATCTGCTTTCTTAATTGCTTGCTGTGCCTGTATGTTAACTTTCAGTGATCCATGCACAAAGGACACCCAGGTCCCTCTGAACACCAACATTTCCCAATCACCTACCTGTCTGGAACCTTCCCTGAAGTATTATTCACTCTATTATCGGAAATGTGACAAAACTAGGATAAAATTGAAAGCAAATGGGAGTGATTGGCACACCTTCAACCTAGCACAACCACCTCACCTTTAAAGTGATGGCCAACAATAGAGAAATCCTATGGGAGATGCATTAGATTAGCCTGAAGTAGAACGGGTATTCACACCCGCTCATTACAGACTACTTTGCATGTTCTCTCCTCCAATCATCCTTATGACTTTATCAAGAGCCTTCATAGTCACAGCATTCAGACAGTATGATTTGCTTCCTGGAGATGAGTGCAGCTCCAAAATAGGGCAATCCCAATTACGAAGAGAGACAATATTGGCTCCTATATGGAAAAACAATGTTAGATCTCTTTGGAGCTTATCTTAAAAGTGTGCATCCCTATAGATTAATCCAGAATTTGTATCAATATTCCCTCTAGCTTCGCATTAGTGGTTGGGGCTGCATTTATACTGCAACTGTTGTATTGCTGTGAAGTAGTTTCCACGTTAAAGTTGCAGTACAATGTCCCATCTCCTGCATCTGACCGCCATCCAATTGTGCACACACCCTTCCTGTTCTTTGCAGTTTCACCTCTTCTCATCCATAAAGCCCACCACCTATCATCCATAATCCTCCTCCTATCCCAGCTCCTGAAAAATCAACTTGACCTTTTCTTTTTACCATCATCAACCATGTTCTCTTATCCATACCTTCTCCACACTGCGGTATCACACTCCTCCTCAGGAAACCGATCCAAAAGCCTTTCTCAAACCACCACCACCCCACTCATACCTTCCATCCTCATTGAAATCCTGGAAAACATTTTTATCTTGTATATCCCACCATTCCTTATTTGAGTTCCTCCATTCTGGCTTCTGCCCTTCCTAAATTACAAAGACCACAATGGTCAAAGTCACAGAAGACATCATGTGTGACTGTGACTATCACTTTCAACTTTCTGCCTCTCAGCATACAATGTACATCCGAGCTCCATCCTTGGTCTCCCCCCATCTGCATGTTACCCCTTGAAGGAAAGAAAAGTAAGACTTGCATTTATATAGCGCCTTTCACGGCCACCAGGTGTGCCAAAGCACTTTACAGCCAATGATGTTTAGTCACTTGTGATGTAGGAAATGCAGCAGCCAATTTGCGTACAGCAAGCTCCCACAAACAGCAATGTGATAATAACCAGATAATCTGTCTTACTGATGTTGTTTGAGGGGCCACGACACTGGAGATAACTCCGCTGCTCTTCTTCCAAATAGTATGATAGGATCTTTTATATCCACCTGAGAGCGCAGACAATGCCTCGGTTGAAAGTGCAGCACTTCCTCAGTACTGCACTGGAGTGGCAGCCTAGATTTTTGTGCTCAACCCACAACCTTCTGACTCGGAGGCACGAGTGCTACCCACTAAGCCACAGCTGACATTACCCGGAAGCAGGGGGTCGGGTTTTACGTGTATGCTCACTGCCTCTTGTACCAAAGTTTGCAGCCCACACTCTCAAAACTTTGCTGAATTCCAGATTTCCACTATCCTTTGTGTGAAAAAGTGTTTCCAGATTTAATGTCTAAATGGTCTGGCACTAATTTTAAGTTTGTGCCCCCTTGTTTTGGATTGCCCACCATAGGAAATAGTTTCTCCACATCTACCCCTATCGAATCCCATTATCATTTTAAACACTTCGATTCCATCACCCTTCAAAGTACCCAGGAGGACTAAATAAATGCACGTAATTGCATTTACAGGAAAATGTAGGGCATTTTAGAAGTCTTGGTACAGAAAGTGGAGCCACCAGAAGACAAAGACAAAGAAACTGGCTGTACAGGAAGGAGATTAGGATTGAAATTGAAGGCCTGTAAGAGACCTGGCAGAAAAACTGGATATCATGTTCCATCTTTTTAAAAAGGCCACAATGATTTTTCACAAACTGGGACTGTGAAAGATTTCAATATTCCATAGCATGCAGTTGCAGAATGAGAGCGGGGTGTTTCTTACACGTAGACAAGTTTTCTTGCGTGCTGAACAATTCCTAATGTTATTCAGTTCGCTCAACACATCCCATTGTTTAGGTCTATGTTTAAGATTTTATCTGCTTCCTGCCCTGGCACCAATATGGCATTCTGTTGAGTCAGTCCATCCAGAGGGTGGTGAGATTCTGGAACTCACTGCCTGAAAGGGTGGTAGAGGCAGATACCTTTCCAACACTTAAACACTTAAAGTGCTGTAACCGACAGGGTTACAGACCTAGAGCTGAAAAGTGGAATTAGGCTGGACACAATGGGCTGAAATGGCCTTCTTCCATGCTGTAAATTTTTTTTTTAAATCATTCTATGATTCTATTTCTGTTTGAGTTATTAAACAGAGTCTGCATTCATTACATTACAGGTTAAACCTGTTCCATTGCTTAGCAACTAAGGGTGAAGTAATTCCTCATCAAGTTATATAGTTAGTTTGTTGTTTTAACTTACACCTGCCACCAGCTCTCTTCCAGTTCCACACAAACATGTTAGCTTGGCTTAGTTGGCAGTATTCTGATCTGTGAGTCAGAGGCCTGGGGGTCCTTGTGCATGAAACTCTTTTTGGAGTTCATCTGCAAAACAAAAAACATTAAACGGTGCCACCCGACCTGGGTGACACACCAGACATTTACAAGGCCCTTTTTTTTTTTCCCCTTTTTTTTTGGTTTTTTTTTGTGTTTTTCTTTTTTTGGTTTTTTTTTGGGCACTAAAATCACAATTTTCCCCAGTGCCCCCTATAAAAGGGAAGGGGGACACTAAAAGCACCGGCAATTAAAACAAATTAAAAAGTTAATTTGCAGGTGCAGCAGGTAATCAGGAAGGCGAATGGAATGTTGGCCTTCATTGCGAGAGGGATGGAGTACAAAAGCAGGGAGGTCCTTCTGCAACTGTATAGGGTATTGGTGAGGCCGCTCCTGGAGTACTGCGTGCAGTTTTGGTCACCTTACTTAAGGAAGGATATACTAGCTTTGGAGGGGGTACAGAGACGATTCACGAGGCTGATACCTTATGATGATAGATTGAGTAGACTGGGTCTTTACTCGTTGAAGTTCAGAAGGATGAGGGGTGATCTTATAGAAATATTTAAAAATAATGAAAGGGATAGACAAGATCGAGGCAAAGAGGTTGTTTCCACTGGTCGGGGAGACTAGAACTAGGGGGCACAGCCTCAAAATACGGGGGAGCCAATTTAAAACCGAGTTGAGAAGGAATTTCTTCCCCCAGAGGGTTGTGAATCTGTGGAATTCTCTGCCCAAGGAAGCAGTTGAGGCTAGCTCATTGAATGTATTCAAGTCACAGATAGATAGATTTTTAACCAATAAAGGAATTAAGGGTTACGGGGAGCGGGCGGGTAAGTGGAGCTGAGTCCACGGCCAGATCAGCCATGATCTTATTGAATGGCGGAGCAGGCTTGAGGGGCTAGATGGCCTACTCCTGTTTCTAATTCTTATGTTCTTATGTAGGCCGTGGGTTCAAATTCAAGTTCCATTCCAGGAAATGAGCACATAAACCAGGCTAACACCGCACATTACAGAGGGAGGGCAGCACTGTCGGAGGTCCTGTCTTTCAGCTGAGATGCTGAGATGCTCAGATGGATGTAAAGGATCTGATGGCACTATTTTGAGAGGGTAGGGAGTTCTTCTGGTGCCTCGGTTAAAATTTCTCCCTTAACCAACAGCACCAAAAAGAGACAAGGTATTTATCTAATTTTGTATTTGTGGGACTTTGCTGAGCAAAATTTGACTTCAATTATTTTCCTCTGATTTTTGTTTTTGTTTTCAAGTAATTCAGTGTGAACTGTTTTTGGGTATCCTCAGGATGTGAGGTGGTGATATATAAACTCAAGTTATTTCTTTTGACACATCTTCCAGATAATTTCTCAGCTTTATTTCAAGAAATTGATTCACATCTCCCTCAGATTATCTTTCTCATTACCGCCCCAAAAAAATCAGTGCAGACTTACCTTCCTTAGGATCCCGCTTTCCTCTTTTTTTCATATATCCTTAAGCATATAGACCTAGAAACTGTCCTCACCAGCGCCTCCCATTATCGCCTTCATGGGGCAATAAGGGGCGCTAACCGGATAGCGACCGGGTGCAGCGATAATAGCAACTCCCGCCATATTCAGCAGGAGTTTTGCCGTGACGGTACGACATTGCACCCCGATCTCCTTCACCTGGAGATCGTGACCTCATCGCCCCGGTAACACCCCACCCCCTGCAGCACCGCCAGATGCAGGAGGCGTCCAGTGGAAGGAAGGACACTTTGGGGATGATACTTAAAGGTGAGGTGGCCTAGGCAAGTAAAAAAATATACACACACCTTCTCTCTTGCAAGTTTATTCGCGGGTTCCTGCCCACGATCGATCAGTCCGGCACTGGGCTTGATGGTCCTTGCCTTTAATGGAGGGAAGGAGCCTTTCAACGCAGCAGCTCTGCACGACCCAGTGTGCAGCGCTACTCCACTCACTGCCCCACCTGCTGTCTCCTGCACAAGTGGAACGCCTGATTTAGCACTCCACTTCCTTCCTGGAGCGCAATCGCAAATTTTTTTGAAGTTTGAAAACATTAGCACCTGGTGTCTGCCACCAAGTTCTCTTCCAGTTCCACACTAAAATATCAGTTTGGCTAAATTGGTAGCATTCTGACCGGTTAGTCAAAATGTAATTTAATATACAGGAGAACACTGAAAAGTGTTGCATGCAATTGAGGGAGATAAAAACAGCCATAAGAGTAGCCAAGAGATCTCTGGAAAAGATGATGGTGCTTAATTATGGCAATAATAGCAAAATCTTGCTCAGCTATATCAGAAATCAACTACGTCAGAAGTCAGAAAACGATTAAGGACCGTATAGGGTACTAAAGGGTAGATTCAAACTGATTCTCTGATGCTTTGTATTGAATAGAATTATTAAAAGAGATAGTAATGTCATCTTGGATAGATTAGGAAATCTCAAAATTGATAGGACTCCAGGTCCGTATAATATCTATCCAAGGATGATTAAATAGATGGGACAGGTGCTGTGTGAGCCCCTTGCCCGCACCTTCTATAGTTCCCTTAGACTGGAAGGAAGCTCGTGCAGTTCCAATTTTCATAAAAGGGGGCAAATCAGAGCCAGGGAACTACACGCCTATCAGCCTGACATCTATTATTGGGAAGATGCTGGATTGGATCATAAGAGATGCTCTTAATGATCACTGGGAAAAGGAAGGAGCCAGTAGAAATTCAAAATACAGCTTCTGAAAAATAGGCTGAGCTGTACAAACTTGATAGAGTTTTCTGAGGAAGTTACTAGGGTAGTGGATCAGGGCAATCTGGTAAACATTGTCCACCTGGACTTTCAGAAAGCCTTGGATAAGGTACCTCACACTAGGTTGGTTTACAAGTGAGAACCTTGTGGTAACAGTAGTAATTGGAAACGTTGGATTTGAAATTGGCTCCAATTGCCTCAGCCAAAAGTTGTAGTTAATAGATGTGGTTCAGCTTACAGAAATGTTACATTCCTAGGCCAACTACTCTTCATTGTCTTTATGACCTAGGCAGTGGTATTGGAGTATGGTCAGTAAGTTTACAGATGAGACCAAAATCTGTGCAATGGTTAAAACAGTAGAGGAGTGCAATCAAATGCAAAAGATTTAGATGTGCTGGGGAGTGGGCCACATATTGGCAAATGATTTTTAATTTAGATAAACGTAGTGTCATGCATGTTGATAGGACCAGCATAGAATACACATATTATTTACATAGAACAATACTCAGAGGTTGAGAGAGAAAAAGATCTAGGTCATGTTGTGCACTGAAGGTTCATGACCAATGTAGAGAAATTGTAGCTGAAGCTAACAAGATTTTATTAATAGAACCCTTCAATATAAATCTGTAATTTATGTATGCTTGGGTTTACTAGCCACCAGGTGGCGCCACTGTCGGAGGTCATTGGGCTGTGCGCATGTGTGTGCGGCCCAGGTATAAAAGGCCAGCCATCTTGTAATGTAGCCCTAATAAAGTAGAGCCAGCTTTGTACCTGTTCAGAGTTTACAGTATTCAGTCTATTGAGTTATTGCATACACAACAAAATCAAAGGACACCATTTTGACATTATATGTCGCTCATCAGACTGCATCTAGAGTACTGTGCCCAGTTCTTTCCCTCCACATGGTGGGCGATAGGGTAGCCTTGGAAAAGGTCCAGAGGAGAGCTACAAGAATTATTCCTGGCTTAAAGAACCTCAGCTATTGAGTTAGGCTCAAGGATCTTGGACCATTTACTTTAGAGCAGTGTAGACTTAGAGGTGACCTGGTAGAGGTCTATAAAAGTTAAAGGGCTGGATTGTGTTCCTGTTGATAGATTATTCCATTTTAACAGATTGGAGAGGACTGGGGACATGAGTTTAAACTACGTAAGTATAGGAATAGACTGGATGTTAGGTGGTTCTATTCCCAGAGAGTTTTGAGGCTCCAGAATATAGTACCAGTTGGTGTAGTAGGTGCCGACTGTCTGCACACCTTTAAGGGAAAGCTGGACCAGTTCTTGACTGGGGCAGAAATTGCATCATATGGAAGGCAAATGTCCTTATAGGTAACACTGTCCATGTGATCTCCAGGACAGGTTTTGATTGACTGAGGGGGGCGGAGAAGAGTTTTCCAGAGTCGTTTTTCTGTATTGCCCCAAGGTTTTTTCTGTTTTGCCTCTCCCAGGCGATTGCATGGCTGTGTTTATGAGGGAGGGAATAAGCGTTTAGTCGTGATGCTCCGGCCATCATGGTGTAGGGCAGGCTTGGTGGACCAGCTGATCTTTTGTTGCGCATCGGTTTCATAAGTTCATATTGTTAGCAAAAAAAAAAAGAGTCTCTTTTTCTCTTGAAAAAAGGCTGAGGGGTGACCTAATAGAGGTCTTTAAAATTATGAAAGGTTTTGATAGAGTGGATAGAGAGAGAGAATGTTTCCACTTGTGGGGAAGAGCATAACTAAAGGCCATCAATATAAGATAGCCACCAAGAAATCCAATAGGGAACTCAGAAGAAACCTCTTTACCCAGAGAGTAGTGAGAATGTGGAATTATTCCTGGCTTAAAGAACCACAGCTACTCAGTGGTTGAAACAAATAGTATAGATGCATTTAAGGGGAGGCTAGACAAGCATATGAGGGAGAAGGGAATAGAGGGTTATGTTGATAGAGTTAGATGAGTATATCCTATGTAATCCTAAATAATGTGGGTCCATTTTGAGCATGATTGACCCAATTGGTTTCTGTTTGATTGACAAGAATGTTGCCAACACTGGAGAATTTTGGCTATGAGAAAAGTTTGGAGATGCTGGGTCTGTTTTCTTTGGAACAAGGCGGCTGAGGGGAGACCTGATTGAGGTGTATAAAATTATGAAGGACTGGATAGAGTGGATAGGAAGGACCTGTTTCCCTTGGCAGAGGGGTCAATAAACAGGAAACGTAGATTTAAAGTAATTGGGAGGAGGTTTAGAGGACATACGAGGGGAAATGTCTTCACCCAGAGGGTATTAGGGGTCTGGAACTCACTGCCTGAAAGGGTGGTAGAGGCAGAAACCCTCACATTTAAAAAATACTTGGATGTGCACTTAAAGTGCTGTAATCCACAGGGCTACGGACCAAGAGCTGGAAAGTGGGATAGGCTGGATAGCTCTTGGTCAGTGGGCGGAATATGATGGGCCGAAATGGCCTCCTTCCATGCTGTAAATTTCTATGATTCTATGATTAGTTCAGGCCTCTGGTTTACTAGTGCAGTTACATAACCATTATGGGTACGACAGCCTAACAATGATCGGGCAACGGGCAGGGGAATGCACACATGACCATTTGTACAGTAAGTACTGCTGTGCTCCCAGTTTTATTTTATTTTGCGTGACTGTGAGGACAATGATCAGAAAACATCTTAATGTCCATTGGCTCACTGGTAACTATGAATAATATCACAATGACAAAGTGACATCACAGAGCAATTTCAATTGATTTTCTTGGATAGATATATTATATATGTATATCTATAAATATATTAGCTATATTAGATGGGATAGATGGATAAAAGCTTCCAACATATGTTACCAGGGTAAGAGATGGACTATAAATTGGTTGGGGAGAGTTCACCATTTTATAATAAATACAAGTAATGCATGCATGCAAGGGCTATCTGGCCAATGGTAAAACAATGGGATTGTGTTTCCATGGTAACTGATGCGTATGTTTCCATGGTAACTCTGCTTACTGTTTTTGAGTATCATCATTGGGCTGTGCAAATAATGTGATTGAATATTGGTCTGTAGTTGTAAAAACATCTTTCAGAAATGTGTTTCTCGGTTCAGAATATAAATTTGGGAGGGAAAGTTTAAAATTCCATTATAACATTTAACAGGGTTGATTTAGAACAGGATAGTGAGCAATGGGGGTAGCAAGAAATGTAATATGTAGCACAATATAGTGTACAGCAAACTCAACTAGATTTTCCACTAATTATAAATGGGTAAAAAATTTAGCCCACTTTTGTTTGCTCTATGATTTTAAAAATAAGACTCAAAAGTATTAGAACAATTGCTAAAAGAACCAAAGGTGACATAAGAAAAAACTTTTTTACGGAGCAAGTGATTAGGATCTGGAGTGCACTGCCTGAAAGGGTGGTGGAGGCAGACTCAATCACTGCTTTTAAAAAAGGAGTTGGATAAGTACCTGAAAGAAAAAAGAGCTGCAGGGCTCCAGGGTAAGGGCAGCAGAGTGGGACTAGCGGAATTGCTCTTGCAGAGAGCCGGCATGGGCTCAATGGGCCGAATGTTCTCCTACTGTGCTGTAACCATTCTATGATTCTAACAATTCCTGGATCTAAAATTACCCCCCCCCCAAAAAAATAATAACCAGATTGGATCCTGTCAACTCTCAGCTCATTGAAGGCACCATCCAAACGCTACAACCTAATTATAAAAATGACCTGCTTTAAAAGAATGTTTTTAACTAAAATGGCTGTCACGCTTAATTGGTGAGACTTGTGATTGCAGCAGGAACATTATAAACACTGGAATATGGGCACATGTTGGTTGATTTGCAGTGCTGTATTTCCCTACATTTAACAGTCAGTTACTATGATGGGTCATGACTGTAGAACCCTTCACTTCGGCTAAGGGGCACAGTTCACTCTCCATTTTGGATAAGTATTCTCATTTTTCTTTTGCTTCCTATAAACTTCTTGTATCATATTTCCCCGCTGGCTGGTTTCACTGAATTGTTCTCAACTCTTGCTATCGTACTACAATTCACAAAGAAGGCTTGCATCCCCACAGAACCGAAATTCCAACAAACGGGCTAGTGTTCCCGCCGACTAGCAGAGGAAGAGGTCAAGAATACAAAAGAGTGAATATCTTGAGACAAACAGCAGACTGTGAGAAGCTTCAGAAAGCCAAACTGCTGTGGTAAGATTTAACTTCTCCCAAACAGGGAGCTGTTTTTGTGGTAAGCTCACTTATTTAAAGGAGAGGCTGTCACCAGTTTCTGTTGTCATAAGCACAGTGGGTGGGATATTCTGTCATCCCACTATCACAGCTCTTACTAAATCACATGAGTCATTGAAAGGAGGCTGCCATACTGAACAAAAAGAACATTAATTCACTATTCCCTTCAAAGCAAGGCACTCTTCAGCCTGTTCTAAAACGTTTTTGGTTTAACGCTGACAAACTACTCGAGTCGCTTAACAAAGAAGGAAAACTGCAGGGCCTGTAAATCTAAAATGAAAGCAGTAAATGTTGGAAATGCTCAGCGGGGCAGTCACAATCCCTAAAGAGGTACGGTACATTAAAAACATCGCAGATGTGTACCCTGCATCCAGTTGTGGTGAAATAATTTGAAGGATCTAATGAAGGGTACATAACTGAATTGCCACAATCTGCCTTCTCTCTTGCCAGAAACTAACTGCAGGCTGATCAGACCTTACTGGCCCAGAACGGACACAGAAGATCCCCGTTAGGGTTCTGATGATAGTTTGATTTCCAGTGCTAGAGAAGAAAGTGTGAGTTCTACCCCCTTCCCTGGTCGGGATAAGGAAGCACTTACCTCCACCGTCTTCACCTGCCTTCGAATCAGGAAGAGGAAAAAAATTAACAGACCCATCCCGGTTAACAGCATAACTCGGCCAGCCAAAAACTCGGGAGAATGATGGCTTTCGATCGTTGAGTTTTGCTCGAAGACACTTGGCGAACAGTATGGAGAGTTAACCAACTCGTCGCTTATATTGAAAGTGAGATCCATCTCCACACTGAGCAAAGTGTAACGGTCAAGCCTGTATCGCTGGGGCAACTAGCTAAACCCGGGGGTGTTAACCGGGACTTCAGGCACATGTAACGTCACAAGTGTTGAAACTGCACAATAATAATGTCATTAAAATGTGTTGAAGTCGGGTCATTTTCATGTGCTGGCTATAAGCCTTTGTTGAATGGGGCTAAAACCAGACTCCGGTTTACATGTGTTACCTGTTTCATCCGGTTATTTCCCGTGCTGCAATCTAACTCTAAACACCCACCTCCCTTCCAAATGAAATTGATGCTTCACCAACCAATGAGTCAGGTGATTGAAAGTAACACGTTACATGTAGGCAGTTGGCAAACACAAACACCGCATCCCATTTTTTAAACGAAGAGGCAACTTTCTGTCTGTTGCACCCAGATGGAATGTAGAAGGTCTGACTGCATCTAGGGTATTGTGAAACTAAAAGAGACACTGCCTTAGATTAATTGTCCTGTTAATTTAGCTGTAGCAAGAGTTGTAGTGGTACGGAATATTTCACCTGTGCGTGCCTCAACAAGTTAGCAGAGGATCAGTCAATAAAGAAAGCAAGAATTTGTAGTTATATACCGTCTTTCACATCGTCAGGACATCCTAAAGTGTTTCACACCAAATGAATAATTTTTCAAGTTATGTCGCTGTTGTAATGAAGCGGGAAAAAAACAGGAAAAAAAACAAAAACAAGAAAAAGGCACTGTAAACTGTTTGGAGTGCCCCCCTCCCCTTTAATAAGGGGGCACTTGATTTAATGTTTATTGTTCTCTCTCAAAAGAGTTGTAATGAAGCGAATGAGGTCAGCCAATTTGTCCACAGCACGATCCCACAAACAACTCTCAGATAAGTGACCAGATCATCTTTTTGTGATGTTGGTTCAGGAATACATATTGATCAGGACCCTCAGGAGAACTCCTTGCTTTTCTAAAAATATTGTGCTGTGGGATCTTTCCACTCACCTGAGAGGGCAGACGAGGTTCAGTTTAATGTCTCATTTGAAAGATGGCAACTCCGACAGTGTAACACACCCTCAGTGCTGCACTGAAGTATCAGTCTAGATTATGTGCTCAAGTTCCTGGAGTGGGACTATGAACCCACAACCTTAGGTAAGAGTACTACCCAGCTAGGCAGACTATCTGAAGAATAAAAATGGGGAACACCCCATAGGATCCCTAGTTGGTGCTGACTTAGCTGTCCAGTGAAGAGGTAGAATTACTACATTTGGATTAGGGAGAGGGAAATCATAGAATCATCGAATGATACAACACAGATGCAGGCCATTTGGCCCAGCGTGCCTTTGCTGGCTCTTTGGTATTAGTCCCACTCCCCTGCTTTTTCTCAATAGCCCTGTGAATTTTTCCTTTTCAAGTATTTATCCTGTTATGTTCAGAATAACTCCACAAGACTGCATACTGTAAGCTCAAACTGTTGTGACCTTGGTCTCTTTAATGTAACTCCAGAGTGAGGAAGCAGCATGGTAGACTGCCTTTTATACCTGCTTGCCCAGAGTGTGCAGGTGACCCTGGGTCTCCAAAAGGTGCGCCCTCCGGTGGCAAATCTTACACACTAGTAAAGTTTACATACATAACATAATTTACCCCCAAAGTCTTAGATACAAGTTGTTTACAAGTTGAGGCGATCCGGGGCACTACATTCCCGGGTTGACCACCTGAGTTGAAGTCCTGGCATGGGTGAGTTGGTCGGATCATTGTCTGATCGGACTATCGGGCCTGGTGGATTCATCCTCATGGTTGACAGCGAGGTTGATTGCTGGTTGGGTGTGTGTTGGTGGATCAATGATGGTAATGTCCTCTTCAAACTGTTCTTGGGTGTTAGTGAATTGCAGTTTGGTCTGATCCAAATGCTTTCTGCACGTTTGTCCATTCAAAAGTTTGACAATAAACACTCTATTCCTCTCCTTGGCTAAAATAGTGCCAGCAACCCATTTGGGACCATGACTGTAATTAAGACCAAACACCAGGTCATTAACCTCAATGTCACGCGATACAGCCGCACGATTGTGGTACACGTTATGCCGGTGACGCCGGGTTTCTACATGATCATTGAGATCCGGGTGGACTTATGAGAGCCTGGTTTTGAGTGCTCTCTTCATGAACAAATCTGCAGGGGGAACACCAGTAAGCGAGTGGGGTCGCGTCCGTTAGCTGAGCAGAAACTAAGATAACCGGGTCTGCAGGGAACCGTCCGTCACGCGTTTCAAGCTCTGCTTGATAGTTTGGACTGCCCGTTCCGCTTGACCATTGGATTCAGGTTTAAACAGGGCAGACCTGACGTGCTTGATGCCGTTGCGGGTCATGAACTCGTTGAATTCCGATCTGGTGAAACATGGTCCATTGTCACTAACGAGGACGTCGGGTAAACCATGGATGACGAACATGGCCCGGAAGCTTTCAAAGGCGGCAGTGGACATACATGGTGACATTATTATACATTCAATCCATTTAGAGTAAGCATCCACTGCTACTAGGAACATCTTTCCTAGAAAGGGGCCAGCGAAATCTACGTGGACGCTGGACCATGGTTTAGAGGGCCATGACCACAGACTCAGTGGGGCTTCCCTTGGTGCATTGCTCAACTATGAGCAAGTATTACATTGGTGTACGCATGACTCCAATTCCGAGTCAATGCCGGGCCACCAAACGTGCGACCTGGCGATAGCCTTCATCATAACTATGCCTGGGTGGGTATTGTGTAGGTCGCGTAAACATTTCCCTGCCTTTTTTTGGCAAAACCACACGATTCCCCCATAGGAGACAATCCGAATGGATGGACATTTCATCCTTGCATCGGTTAAATGGTTTAATTTCGTCTTGCACTTCCCCGGGAACAGCCGACCAGCTCCCATTAAGGATGCAACATTTTACTAGTGATAGCACAGGGTCCTGGTTGGTCCAGGTCCAGATCTGGTGAGCTGTGAGGAGTGACCCCTAGCTCTCAAAAACATCCATTACAAGAAGCAAGTCTGCGGGTTGCGCCATTTCCACCCCGGTGGTGGGCAATGGCCGACTGAGGGCATCAGCACAGTTCTCAGTGCCTGGTCTGTGGCAGATTACATAGTCATACGCAGATAATGTTGGTGCCCATCTTTGGATGCGGGACAAAGCATTGGTGTTAATACCTTTGCTTTCTGAGAACAGCGAAATGAGCGGTTAGTGGTAGGTTTCAAGCTCGAACCAGAATCCAAATAGGTATTGGTGCATTTTCTTAACCTTGTATACACATGCTAATGCTTCTTTTTCAAATCTTCTGGAATCCTCTGGAATTTTTTGAGGATGTAACTAGTAGAGTGGACAAGGGAGAACCAGTGGATGTGGTGTATTTGGATTTTCAAAAGGCTTTTGACAAGGTCCCACACAAGAGTTTGGTGTGCAAAATCAAACCACATGGTATTGGGGGTAATATACTGATGTGGATAGAGAACTGGTTGGCAGACAGGAAGCAGAGAGTCGGGATAAATGGGTCCTTTTCAGAATGGCAGGCAGTGACTAGTGGAGTGCCGCAGGGCTCAGTGCTGGGACCCCAGCTCTTTACAATATACATCAATGATTTAGATGAAGGAATTGAGTGTAATATCTCCAAGTTTGCAGATGACACTAAACTGGGTGGCAGTGTGAGCTGTGAGGAGGACGCTAAGAGGCTGCAGGTTGACTTGGACAGGTTAGGTGAGTGGGCAAATGCATGGCAGATGCAGTATAATGTGAGCTTATCCACTTTGGGGCAAAAACGCAAAGACAGAATATTATCTGAATTGCGATAGATTAGGAAAAGGGGAGGTGCAACGAGACCTGGGTGTCATGGTACATCAGTCATTGAAAGTTGGCATACAGGTACAGCAGGCAGTGAAGAAAGCAAATGGTATGTTGGCCTTCATAGCTAGGGGATTTGAGTATAGGAGCAGGGAGGTCTTTCTGCAGTTGAACAGGGCCTTGGTGAGGCCTCACCTGGAATATTGTGTTAAGTTTTGGACTCCTAATCTGAGGAAGGACGTTCTTGCTATTGAGGGAGTGCAGCGAAGGTTCACCAGACTGATTCCCGGGATAGCTGGACTGACATATGAGGAGAAACTGGATCAACTGGGCCTTTATACATTGGAGTTTAGAAGGATGAGAGGGGATCTTATCGAAACATATAAAATTCTGATGGGACTGGACAGGTTAGATGCAGGTAGAATGTTCCCGATGTTGGGGAAGTCCAGAACCAGGGGACACAGTCTTAGGATAAGGGGTAGGCCATTTAGGACTGAGATAAGGAGAAACTTCTTCACTCAGAGAGTTGTTAACCTGTGGAATTCCCTGCTGCAGAGAGTTGTTGATGCCAGTTCATTGGATATATTCAAGAGGGAGTTAGATCTGGCCCTTACGGCTAAGGGGATCAAGGGGTATGGAGAGAAAGCAGGAAAGAGGTACTGAGGGAATGATCAGCCATGATCTTATTGAATGGTGGTGCAGGCTCAAAAGGCCAAATGGCCTACTCCTGTACCTATTTTCTATGTTTCTATGTTTCTCAACCATACTGTAGGCTCTTTCAGCCTTAGATAAACTTCTGGACGCATATGCAACCGGTTGCAGTTTGCCTGACACATTGGCTTGCTGTAACACACAACCGACCCCGTATGAAGATGCATCACAAGCTAGTACTAAACATTTACACGGGTCGTACAATACAAGTAACTTGTTAGAACATGGTTTCTGGCCTTATTAAAGGCTGTCTCTTGAGATTTACCCTAAACCCAGTCGTCACCCTTGCGTAGCAATAAATGCAAAGGTTCCAGCAAAGTGCGCAACCCCGGTAGAAAGTTATCAAAATAGTTGAGGAACGAACGCAGCTCCGTCACATTCTGTGGTCTGGGTGCATTCTTGATGGTCTCCGTCTTGGAGTCCGTGGGTCTGATGCCGTCCGCCGCAATCTTTCTCCCCAAAAATTCGACCTCTGGCGCTAGGAAAACACTTTTGGAGCATTTCAGCCCGAGTCCCACTCTGTCCAGTTTCTTTAGAACCTCTTCCAGGTTGTGCAAGTGTTCGGTGATGTTGCGACCAGTGATCAGAATGTCATCTTGAAACACCACGGTGCGCGGAATCGATTTCAGCAGAATCTCCATGTTCCTCTGGAAGATGGCCGCAACCGAGCGAATCCCAAAAGGGCATCTGTGGTATATGAACAGTCCTTTGTGCGTGTTGATGCACTTCAATTTTTTTGAAGGTTCAGCCAGCTCCTGTGTCATGTAAGCAGAGATTAGATCCTGCTTGGTGAACGACTTTCCCCCTACTAGAGTATCGAACAGGTCCTCTGCTTTGGGTAGTGGGTACTGGCCCTGTAACGAGACTCGATTGATCGTTACCTTGTAGTCCCCGCAGATTCTGACCATCCCATCGCTTTTAAACACCAGAACAATTGGACTGGTCCACTCGTTGAACTCGACTGGCGATATGATTCCCTCTCGTTGAAGTCTGTCCAGCTCAATTGTGACTTTTTCTCGCTTCATATATGGAACCACTCGGGCCTTGTGATGAACGGGCCGTGCATCAGGGACTAGATGGATCTGCACTTTGGCGCCTGTGAAGTTGCCGAAGCCTGGCTCAAATAACAACGGGAATTTGTTTAGCACTTGGACGCACGAGGCGTCATCCACTGACAGTGCGTTGATGTCGTCCCAGTTCCATTGAATCTTTCCCAGACAGCTTCTGCCAGACATCGCCTGGTACAATCCATAGTGATAAATCATGCACAGTTCCTGTTATGTATGGAGAAAGAGTCAGACTGAACATTGTGAGCTCAAAGTAAAGTGTGACCTTAGTCTTTTATTGCAGATCTCCAGAGTGCCTCTCCGAACTGTGAGGCCTCCTTAAATACCTGTGCTCCCAAGGGATTATGGGATCCATTGGGACTCCAGGGGATGAACCCACTGATGGCTGTACAGAGTAAATACAAGTTTACATATATAACAACACTCTCCCCCAATGTCAATAGTGTAATTATTTACAATGTGAGTCGATCTGGGGCCCTTCTTGCCCTGGTTGATCGTCTCAATGTGAAAGCTGGTATTGTTGAATCTTTTGTTGGGCCATCACTGGGCAGCTGTGCAGCTGGCCTTGCTGGGCTGCCTGGTGTGTTGGGCCCTGCTGGGCTGCTGTGGATGATGGGTTCTGCTTCGTGGTCAACCGTGGTGCCGGTTGCCACTGGTGTATGTGTTGGGGGATCAAAAAAGGTAGGGTCCAAGGTGGGTTGATCAGGATAGTCCGTGAATCTGAGTTTGATTTGGTCCAAGTGTTTCCGGTGAATGAGTCCATTTGAAAGTTTGACACGAAACACCCTGCTCCCCTCTTTGGCCACGACAGTGCCGGGAAGCCACTTGGGATCTTGTCCATAATTCAATACAAATGCAGGATCATTGATTCCAATCTCGCGTGACACATTTGCGCAATCATGGTGTGCACTTTGTTGAAGCCACCTGCTCTCTACCTGTTCATGTAGATCAGGGTGAACTAATGAGAGCCTTGTCTTAAGTGCTCTTTTCATGAGCAGTTCAGCAGGTGGGATCCCAGTGAGCAAGTGGGGTCTCGTGCGGTAGCTAAGCAGGACTTGGGATAGGCGAGTCTGCAATGAGCCTTCAGTTACCCTCTTCAAGCCTTGCTTGATGGCTTGCACTGCTCTCTCTGCCTGACCATCGGACGCTGGTTTAAACGGGGAAGATGTGACATGTTTGATCCTGTTACGGGTCATGAATTCTTTGAACTCAGCACTGGTTAAGCATGGCCCGTTGTCGCTCACCAGGACATCAGGTAAGCCGTGAGTGACAAACATGGCCCGTAGGCTTTCAGTAGTGGCAGCGAACGTGCTAGCCGACATTATCTCACATTCAATCCACTTGGAATACGTGTCTACAACCACAAGGAACATTTTATCCAAGAACGGGCCTGCATAATCGACGTGTACCCGAGACCATGGTTTGGAGGGCCAAGACCATAAACTTAGCAGCGCCTCCCTGCGTACATTGCTTAACTGCGAGCATGTATTACATCTGTGAACGCAGGACTCTAAGTCCGATCGATACCGGGCCACGACACGTGGGATCTGGCTGTCACTTTCATCATTATGATGCCTGGGTGGTTACTGTGGAGGTCATTGATGAAGGTATCTCTGCCCTTCTTGGGGATCACTATTCGAGTGCCCCACAGAAGGCAGTCTGCTTGTATAGACATTTCATCTTTGTGCCACTGGAACGGCTTTATCACTTCCTGCATTTCCACTGGGACACTGGACCAGCTCCCGTGAAGCACACAGCTTTTGACTAGAGATAATAAGGGGTCCTGGCTTGTCCTGGTTTTGATCTGCTGGGCACTGACAGGTGATTGCTCACTCTAAAATGCTTCCATAACCATGGCTAGATCTGCAGCCTGCGCCATTTCCACCCCCGTAGTGGGCAATGGCATCGGCGCAGTTCTCTATGCCTGGCCTGTGGCAGATGGCGTAGTTGTATGCGGACAACGTGAGCGGGCCGATGCATTGGTATTTATCCCTTTACTCTCGGAAAACAGGGATATAAGTGGCTTTTGGTCAGTTTCCAATTCGATTTTTAACCCAAACAGGTATTGATGCATTTTCTTTACCCCATAGACACACGCTAACACTTCTTTCTCAATCATGCTGTAGGCTCTCTCAGCCTTAGACCGACTCCTGGATGCATAAGCAACCAGTTGCAGTTTCTCGAAATCATTAGCTTGTTGCAATACACACCCAACGCAATATGACGACGCATCACATGCTAGTCCCAAACGCTTACATGGATCATACAACACAAGCAATTTGTTTGAGCATAACAATTTTCTCGCTTTTACAAAGGCATTTTCTTGGCTTTTGCCCCAAACCCATTCGTCTCCTTTTCGTAGTAAGACATGCAGTGGTTCTAACAGTGTTCTGAGACCCGGTAAGAAATTACCAAAGTAGGTCAGGAGTCCTAGAAACGACTGCAGTTCCATCACATTCTGTGGTCTCGGTGCGTTCTCGATTGCCTCCGTCTTCGCGTTGGTGGGCCTGGTGCCGTCCGCTGCAATCCTCCTTTCCAAGAACTCTACTTCAGGCACCAGGAAAATGCACTTTGTGTGTTTTAACCTGAGCCTCACAGGGTTGAATCAACTAAGAACCTCCTCCAAGTTCTGCAGATGCTCGACTGTGTTCCGACCTGTGACCAAGATGTCGTCCTGGAAGACTACGGTGTGGGAGATTGACTTCAGTAAGCTTTCCATGTTTCTCTGAAATATTGCTGCCACTGATCGAATTCCAAATGGGCATCTGTTATAAACAAAAAGACCTTTGTGCATGTTGATGCAGGTGAGGGCCTTCGATGATTCCTCCAGTTCCTGCGTCATTTTGGCTGAAGTCAGATCCAGCTTCGTGAACGTCTTTCCTCCCGCCAGCGTTGCAAAGGGGTCGTCGGTAGTGGGTATTGCAGGGAGAAACGATTGATAGTTACTTTGTAATCGCCACAGATTCTGATGGTGCCGTCTCCCTTGAGGACTGGTACACTCGATCGGGGCAATGATGCCCTCTCTTTGCAGTCGGTCTAGAACATTTAAAATTCTGATGGGGTTAGACAGGTTAGATGCAGGAAGAATGTTCCCAATGTTGGGGAAGTCCAGAACCAGAGGTCACAGTCTAAGGATAAGGGGTAAGCCATTTAGGACCGAGATGCGGAGGAACTTCTTCACCCAGAGAGTGGTGAACCTGTGGAATTCTCTACCACAGAAAGTTGTTGAGGCCAATTCACTAAATATATTCAAAAAGGAGTTAGATGAGGTCCTTACTACTCGGGGGATCAAGGGGTATGGCGAGAAAGCAGGAATGGGGTACTGAAGTTGAATGTTCAGCCATGAACTCATTGAATGGCGGTGCAGGCTAGAAGGGCCGAATGGCCTACTCCTGCACCTATTTTCTATGTTTCTATGTTTCTATGTTTCTAAGATCTCTAACCTTTCTTTCATCATGTACGGTACTGCTCTCGGCTTGTGATGGATGGGTTGCGCCCCCGGAATTAGGTGGATCTGCACTTTTGCTCCTTGCAATTTCCCGATGACTGATTCGAACAGCAAAGGGAAGTTGTTTAAGATCTGGGCACACGAAGTGTCAGCAGCGGACGATAGTGCTCGGACATTGTCCCAGTTCCAGCGTATCTTTCCCAGCCAGCTCCTGCCGAGCAGTTTGGACCATCGCCCGGTACCACCCAGAGTGGTAGCTTGTGCACCGTTCCATCGTAGGAGACCTTTATGGTAACACTGCCGATTACAGGATTCAGCTCTTTTGTGTAAGTTCTTGGTTTCATGCGAACTCGAGTTAAGACTGGCCTTGAAGCCTTGTTGCACCACAATCTTACGAAAGTCTTTTTGCCCATGATAGACTGGCTCGCGCCCGCGTCCAGCTTCATTGACACTGGGAGTCCATTTAGTTCAACATTCAGCATTATCGGGGGACAATTCGTGGTGAATGTGTGCACCCATGTACCTCTGCTTCCTTGTTCTGAGGCTCTGGTTCATCATGATCTTACGTGGATCTGTCCTCGTCTGCAACGTGGTGGTTTGCAGTTTTAACAGGATTTGCAGCTCGCCTGCACACTCGTTGGAGGTGTCCCATTGTTCCACAGCCCTTGAAAATGTACCCTTTGAATCGGCATGAATGGAAAAGATGATCACCCCCGCAGCGCCAACAAGGTGTTAATGGCCTTGCATTCATCACCTTTGATGGTGGACTCTCAGACATCTGCGGACGTGCAGCTGCAGGTATGTGTGACCTGCGCTGTACGTTACGATTTGAAAACAACATCAATTTGTTCACAATACTTGTAGCAGCACTTGTGTGCTGAGAGATTTGCTTCGAATTGTCACTGGTGGCAAAGAACGCCTGGGCTATCGCTATGGCCTTACTCAAGGTTGGGGTCTCTGCAGTCAAAAGTTTGCGAAGTATGGTTTCGTGGCTAATGGCAAGTACGAAAAAGTCTCTGAGCATGTGCTCCAAATGTCCTTCAAATTCACAATGTCCTGCAAGGCCTCTTAGCTCAGTGACATAACTCGCCACTTCCTGGCCTTCAGACCTTTTGTAGGTGTCGAACTGGTACCTCGCCTTCAGAACGCTTTCCTTCGGGTTCAAGTGCTCTCGGACCAGTGTGCACAAATCGTCGTACGATTTCTCTGTGGGTTTCGCTGGAGTGAGCAGATTCTTCATGAGGCCAGACGTTGGTGCCCCACAGACGGTGAGGAGGATCGCCCTTCATTTGGCAGCATTCTCTTCCCCATCTAGCTCGTTGGCCACATAGTATTGGTCAAGTCGCTCCACAAAAGTTTCCCTATCATCTCCCTCCGAGAATTTCTCCAGGATGCCCACTGTTCTCTGCATCTTTGGGTTCGCTATCTGTATCTCGTGTATCGAGCAAAGAGTCAGACTGAACACTGTGAGCTCAAAGTAAACTGTGACCGTAGTCTTTTATTGCAGGTCTCCAGAGTGCCTCTCCAATCTGTGAGGCCTCCTTAAATACCTGTGCTCCCAAGGGATTATGGGATCCCTTAGGATTCCAGGGGATGAGCCCTTTGGTGGCTGTACAGAGTAAATCCAAGTTTACATATATAACAGTTCCATCGTACGATACCTTCACTGCCGCACTGGCAATGACTGGTATGAGCTCTTTGGTGTAACTGCGCAGCTTTGTGTGAATTGGGCTTAGTTTTGGCATTTGTGCCTTGTTATCGCACAGTTTCTCAAAAGCCTTCTGGCTCATAATTGACTGACTTGCCCCCGTGTCCAATTCCATGGAAACTGGAATGCCGTTTAATTTGACTTTCAACATTATCGGAGGTTTTTTGGTGGTGAAGGTGTGTACTCCATACAGTTTCTCTTCAGCCCAGGTTGAGTTGCCTCTCTTACTCGTTCAGCGTGATCCGCGCCGGATCGGTCATCTTCTGCTGACTCTGCCATGTGGTGAGTCGCAGTGCATTTGCACATTCACTGGAGGTGCCCCATTGTTCCACAGCCCTTGCACACGTAGTGCTTGAATCGACATTGATAGGCTCTATGATTGCCCCTACAGCGCCAACATGGTGTTAATGGATTCGCATTCACGCCGCACAGTTCTGCCTGCTGAAGGCATTATTTTGGGCACAGTACTTGCCGGTGAGCTTTGATGCGGCAAAGATATCTGTTTAGTGTTATCGTTCGTGGACATGAAAGCCTGGGCTATCGTGTTGGATATGAGGATTTGGCAGACAGCAGTTTGTGAAGAATGACCTCGTGGCCGATTCCAAGCATGAAAAAGTCCCGCTAAATTTCCCCCAAAAATCCAGCAAATTCGCACAGTCCCGCAAGACGTCTTAGGTCGACGACATAGCTCGCCACGTTCTGGCCTCGGAGCGATGGTGCGTGTAAAAGCGATACCTGGCCATTAAGATGCTCTCCTTCGGCTAGAGGTGTTCCCGAATCAGCGTGCACAAATCTGCATATGTCTTGTCCGTTGGTTTCGTCAGTGCTAGCAGATGTTTGACGAGGCCATATATCGTGGACCCACAAACGGTGAGGAGAATCGCCCTGCGCTTGACCGCGGTGTCTTCTGTATCCAGCTTGTTGGCCACGAAGTACTGGTCAAGACGCTCAACGAAGGCTTCTCAATCATCAACCTCAACAAATCTCTCAAGAATACCAACGGCAGCCATAACCGCGTGAAAGTTCGTGATCTGTTACTCGTCGCCAATTGTTATGTTCAGAATAACTCCAATACTGTATACTGTAAGCTCAAACTGTTGTGACTTTGGTCTCTTTAATGTAACTCCAGAGTGAGGAAGGAGCATGGCAGACTGCCTTTTATACCTGCTTGCCTGGGGTGTGCAGGTGACCCTTGGGTCTACAACAGGTGCGTCCCCTGGTGGCAAGTCTTACACACCAGTAAAGTTTACATACATAACATATCCAATTCCCTTTCTAAAGTTCTTAATGTATCTGCTTCCACCACCCTTTCAGGCTGCATTCCAGATCATAATGGTTGTAATTTGGAGTCAGCGGTGAAGCAAAGGCATTCACCGCTGGCCCCGAAGTAAGCTTCTCACAAAGATCTCACGATCTCTGTAGCAAGAATTTGGGGTTTTCCGCCATGTAATTGAAATCAACGGCAGTTAATAGGGATCACAAGCGAGGATCTACTGTGAAGTCAACAAGCTGTCTCAGCAGCCAATCAAAACACAAGTCTCAGACAGAAAACCAGGAAATGGGTACGCTCCTTTGATTCTAACATTTTAAAAATGTTAGCGAGATCAAAACAAAGATTTGGGCTCTCACATGGAGAAAAGGCAAGCCTGAAATAAAGATGAACAAACTTTTAAAATAATTTTTTTTTTTAAGTTCATAAAAAATTAAAATTTTTATTAAAATGGGTAAATTTAACATACTGCAAAATTCTGATTACTTTTTCAAGGCCATAACCTTTGTTTAGCCGTTACAATCCCAGTTAAACCTAATCCCTTTGGGTCTAACTTTTAGTGGGGAATTTAACAGCATAATTACTGCGGAAGAGTCGAAGTTTTTGTTGGTTTCCATGATTTGAGAGATTTCACTGATTGCCAGTTCTTTTGGGGGGGACACAGCACAGTCTGTGGAGGAGCAGTGAATGACAGACTGCAAATTCAGATTTTCGCACTAAGCTGCGCATGCGCTAAATCCCGAAGTTGCGGGCAGTTTCAAAGGCGAAATGACGGTTGACAGTTTCACCTGGACAGCAAATTCTGGCCCATTAACTCATCTCACCTCTGGTTTTTTGTCAGTCACTGTGACTGACAAAAAGGGGTGAGAGCAGAAGTTCCACGACCATCTCCTTTTGCTTTGTACAATCATACCTTTTGTAATTTAATCTCTCCTCCCTTGCACCCTATCACAGACCTTCCTTTTTGTTCATTCCTCCCCTCCCCCTTTCCCCTGCCTCTGCACTTGCTTAAAACTTGTTATATCTCTAACTTTTTCCAGTTCTGATGAAGGGTCATCGACCTGAAACATTAACTCTGTTTCTCTTACCACAGATGCTGCTTGACCTGCTGAGTATTTCTAGCATTTTCTGCTTTTATTTCAGATTTCCAGCATCTGCAATATTTTGCTTTTGTATTAGTCATTGATTGATAGGACTGGATTGGTTGGTTGATGGAATGTTATCTGTTAATTGACAGGACTGTGCCTGCCCTGCCAAAGGAGGCTGGGTTTCGGCAACAGACTGCTACTTGTGCAGTATGTGTGCAGACGATAGTGAGTCACTGGCGTGCTATTGCCTCTAAGCATCAACAATGAAAACAAATTTACACACACGTATCTCTGGAGAGACGCACGAAACACACAGCAGGGAGCTATATTTATCCCAGGAATAAGAATAATTACAGCACCTACGAGTTATGAAGGTTATCTCTCATCAGTAAGATTGACTGCTTGCCACTATTTCCTGCCGACGTTTTAAAAATTCCAAACGCTCAACTTGAACAATGGGCCAACCAGTGGGATATGACAATGAATGTATCCCAGTGCTGTTTTATGGCTTTTTACGGTTCAATAGAAGATCTTGAAAGTTTGGAACAAAAGTTAGGAGGGGCGTCTCTACAAATTGTTTATTAAGGTCAGCACTTATGGGACCTGATGGATACCAATTTTAACAAATAGAGATATTCGGGACTGCACTGAAAAGGGGGCAAGAGGAGTTTTGATCTATCTTACATGATATCACATTTTCATTGTGGGTTAAGTATGTGGCATCTAAGATGGGTGTCAAAGCAGTTCTTTATCGTTCAAAATTGCAAGGTGGTTTCCTTTAATCCATGTCTGAAATACAGAAACTAAGTTGTGAGGGGAATTGTCGCAAAAAGGTTATAGCAAAAAGTTTATGAAGGTAGGTGTGGGAAATATGAACATAAAAGCCACAGTATGTAAGAAATATTGTATTTCTAATGCGGAATCTATCAGTTCAAAGGCTTCAGACATTAATTTTCTTAAATTGTCTTCACTTTATTTTGGCTAAAATTGCACATAGTGCATTGAGCTGGTTTTTCAAGATGGGAAGAGAAGCAAGAGGTGGAGGGGTTCAGAGAGGGGGTTTCAGAGAGATGAAGCAGCTGAAGCTCCTGCCACCAATGGTGAGGTGAAGGGCCTGGGAATGCACAACAGCACAAAGGTTTTTGTTTGTTGATGGGATGCAGGCGTTGCTGGCAAAGCCAGCATTTATTGAGTCAAAAGGCTAAAGGATGCAGGAGGAGGGTATAAAACTGGAGGAAGTTGCAGAAAGTTGGGTTGCCGTTGTGAAGGGATTTGAAGATACTGAGAAAGATTCTAAATTTAAAACTTGTTGGGGGACAACAGCCAAAGTCAGTTTGTGAAAATGGGGTTAATGGGTGAACAGTGCAGAAAAGAATGAGTGGCTAAATTTTGGACAAGTCAGAAATTATAGAAGTTGGAGAGTCAGAGCCAGAAAGAGGGCATTGGAGAAAAATATACTGTTGGTGACAAAAGCAGAGATACGGGATTTCAGCAGTGCAGGAGCTGAGGGGGGAGCAGAAACAGGCACTGTTGCAAAGCTGGAAGCATGAAATTGTGGTGATGGGCAGGATGTGGTGTTTGGAGCTCCGGTCTGGATCAAACATAGGTCAAGGTCGCACACTGCCTGGTTCAGCCTGAATGAGTAGCTAGGGAGGAGGATGGAGTCAGTGACAAGGAGCAGAGTTTATGGTGGTGCCCAAAAACACCGATAAACCATATTGTTACTTCTGGACTATCTCAGACACAGCATGTATAATAGCCTAGGTTTTGGTTTTGGTTCACAACAACAACAACAACAACTTGTATTTATATAGCGCCCTTAATGTAGTGAAACATCCCAAGGCGCTTCACAGGTATATTATAAGACAAAAAATTTGATACTGAAACACACAAGGAGAAATTGAAGCCGATGACCAAAAGCTTGGTCAAAGAGGTAGGCTTTAAGGAGCATCTTAAAGGAGGAAAGAGAGGTAGAGAGGTTTAGGGAGCGATTTCCAGAGCTTAGGGCCTAGGCAACAGAAGTCACGGCCACAGATGGCTGCGCGATTGTAACCAGGGGTGTTAAAGAGGGCAGAATTTGAGGAGCGCAGACATCTTGTGGGGTTGTGAGGCTGAAAGAGATTACGGAGATAGGGAAGGGCTCGGCCATGGAGAGATTAGAAAACAAGGATGAGAATTTTGAAATCGATCTTTGCTTAACTGAAGCCAATGTAGGTCAGTAAGCATAGGGGTGATGGGTGAATGGGACTTGTTGCTAGTTAGGACATGGGCAGCCGAGTTTTGGATGACTTCAAGTTTACATAGGGTGGAACGTGGGAGGCTAGCTAGGAGTGTGTTGGAATAGTCAAGTCTAGAGGTAACAAAGGCAGGGATGAGGGCTTCAGCAGCGGATGATCTGAGGCAAGGGCGGAAATGGGTGATGTTACGGAGCTGGAAATAGGCGGTCTTAGTTATGCTGCGGATATGTGGTCGAAAGCTCATTTCAGGGTCAGATATGACACCAAGGTTGTGGTTCGGCCTCAGGCAGATGCTAGGGAGAGGAATGGAGTCAGTGGAAGAGGGTTTGTGGTGAGGACCGAAAACAATGGCTTTGGTCTTCCTAATATTTAATTGATGAAAATTTCTGCTCATCAGAACTGGATGTCGGACAAGCAGTCTAACAATTTAGACAGCGTGGAGAGGTCGAGAGAAGTGGTAGTGAGGTAGAGCTGGGTGTCTTCAGCGTACATGTGGAAACTGATACTGTATTTTCAGATGATGTCGCCAAGTGGTATATGTAGATGAGAAATAGGAGGGGGCCAAGTATAGATCCTTGGGGGACACCAAAGTTAACGATGCGGGAGCAGGAAGAGAAGCCATTGCAGGTGATTCTCTGGCTATGATTAGATAGATAAGAATGGAATCAGGAGAGTTGAGGCTTGATTTTAATGTCAAGCATCAAACAGGCAGACAGTGGGCGGAATTCTCACCTCTTCCTGCTGGCAGGTGACCCAAGCCATAAATATATATGTTTAACTGTATAACTAATTTATATTAATCATCGTAACCTTAAATTGAGAGGCATGGCAGCGTGGTGAAAATGGTTAGGGTTTTTTAAAATGTTTTTGTAAAGTACTTTTGTTTTTGTAAAGAGTTGTGATCTGTTAGAGATTAAATAAAGTCACTTTATGAACGAACTGTCAATCTATGTTCGTTTATGATTGTCTCATGATTTATGAAATGGTGGAGTTGGCATTGCTGTGAACATCTGTTTTTTGTTTCCATATCAGCAGTGCGATAGGTTGGGTCAGGGAGCAGTTGGTGTCCTGCGAGGCAGAGTGGAGCCAGGCGGATGAGGAGGAGCAGGCTTTGGGAGCAGGGCTGCCCGGCGGAGGGAGGTAGTCAGGCGTGTAAAACAGTGTAGAAGGGGGACTGGCTGTGCGTCAGACCAGAGCCAGAGGGAAAAGGCAGGTGCACGACAGGTGTGGAAAAATAGCCGCACTGGTTAGGGTGCCTGAACTTCGAAAGCAACCAACATTGGGGACTCCTGCAAGCAGGTGAAGAAATGAGGGCAGGGCAGTTACTCACTGGCCTCAAAACCAATGAGAGGATCTCCAGAAATCAGGTGGAAAACAAAATGGCAGGTGGACCTGAGCAACACACATCACAGCACTGCCAGTGGTGGGAGGCCTGCAACTGCATGTTGAAGACTCAAAGTATTTTAAATTATATTACTGGTTTAGTGATCAGATTAACATTGAAAATCTTAATGGCCCAGAAATTGCTTGAGCAGTGCATCTCGTGATGAGCGCCATGAATTGGAATGTTCCATCACCCTTCAGGTCATAGTATTTTTCCACCGCAAATTTCTAACCCCACGGCAAAGTCAACAGGGCATCTTGTGAGCGTTGAGTCCAATGGTTTACCTCCTTAACTGAGGATAGAGAAAGAAACAAAGCAAATGACAGAAAAGGAAAGAGGGTGAATTAGAGTCAAATTAGATACAGAAAGAGAAATAAAGAGAGAGAAAGATTGGATTGAGAGAGAAAAAAAGAGACAGGAAGGAAAAGTACGAAAAAATTAAAGAATATAAAATTTTTAAAAGCTCTAGGAATAATTTACTACCTGCAGGAGTGAGACTTAACAGTTTTAATTGTTCCCTTTCTGGGCCACCAAGGTTGAGCTTTATGCCAGGACCATAAATCACGTCATGAACAAGGTCCGTATGACATGATATAACCAGCATCCTTTCTGTTAGTTTAACAAAGGAAGAGAAGCTGGAGCTATTGGGACACAGAGGAAATATGTTCATCAACCCTCCTGATGTTTAGTGAGCTAGCCGTCAAAATGGTTCTCCTTAGCGGTGGACCATTATCACATTCTGGAACTTCCACGGGGCATTCGCCAAGAGATGTTGGAAGGGCTGAATTCACACATATAAAGCATGAGGTTATTGAGCTGGGATCAACATCCAGGTTGTCAGTAGGCAATCTAATTGGCAGCTTAGTGGCCAATCCTTAGGGCTGGACTTTCCCCTGATGATCGCTGGGCTATCGCCCACCTATCGCCCAAATAGGCAGACTATTGCCCATTTTACCTTAAAAGTGGAAAGTTAGGCCGGAACATCGCCCAAAGATCGTCAGCCCAACTTTCGGCACACAAGAATTTCACATCGCCGAAGTGATCGGCCACCACAACTTTCGTCATATCGCCCACATATCGCCGGGCTGATCGCTCGCCGAGAAGATCGCTTGAGATCGCTGGAGAAAAGCTGCTCCCGACTAGCACTGTTCGGTAGGACTCGGCACTACGGACGCCATTTTGAACATCGGAGGAAGTGAGAGTCTACTTGAAGAAGGGACTTATGAGGAGAATTAATTTGTGAGTTATTTTAAGAGCCGTATTTTAAGGCAATCATCTGCTCCCATTTCTATTTATTGAGGACAAAATTTAGGGCATTTATAGCAATAGTGATGGGGTCTGTAACTTCTCGACCATTATTGATCAATGATCATATGCTGCAGACTGAAGATGGGAGAAGGTATATTGAAGAGCATTATGTGCCCAATCAAAGAGATGGCAGACTGCTGCGAAGGAGGAGACTTACACCAGAAGCACTTACAGGGAAAAGCGATCATACCTGAACTTGTCCGATAACATGTGCCTTAGGCGGCTGCGCTTCCGAAAGGAGGTCATCGCTGAGATATGCCAGCTCATCAAAGGAGATCTGCAGCCTACCAGCACCATCAGGGCTGCACTACCCATTGAGGCAAAGATTATTGCGGCACTTCCCTTCTATGCATTGGGCTCCTTTCAGGCCTCAGCTGGCGACATTTGTGATATCGCTCAGCACGCCACATATTGCTCCATTCGACAGACGACTGAAGCCCTATACACTCGCAGGATGGACTTTATAAATGTCCCTATGACCAGGGAAGCACGGATTGAGAGGACTTTGGGGTTCTTGAGAATAGCAAACTTCCCCAAGGTGCAGGGAGCAATAGATTGTACGCACATCGCCCTGAGAGCACCATTACAGGATGCGGAGGTGTTTCGTAACTAAAAGGGATTCCACTCCCTGAATGTGCAGCTCGTTGTCGACCACAACCAAATAATCATGGCAGTAAATGCTAATTTCCAGGCAGCATCCATGACGTGCACATCTTGCATGAGAGCACTGTCTCTGACCTGTTTAAGAGTCAGCCACAAGGTCATGGTTGGATGCTGGAGATAAAGGATATGGCCTTGCCAGCTGGCTCATGACCCACCTGCGTAATCCCCAGACGGAAGCCGAGAAGCGTTACAATGAAAGCCATATAGCTACATGCAATATCGTCGAAAAGACAATTGGAGTGCTGAAGCAGCGCTTCAGATGCCTGGACCACTCTGGAGGCAGTCTACAATACCACCCACCCACCCCACCTGCGGCCACGCTTCCCTCCAGATCTTATATCCCCCCTGTATCTTAGCCCCCTGCTGTAATCAGGTAACGGGACCAGGACGACTTGCAGTAGGTGACCTCAAGGCCTGGTGCTGTGGGGTGGGGGGGGGGGGGCGGGGTGACGATGGCAGAATCCTTTCAGCGGGTGGAGGAGGAGAAGACGTTTCGGATGAAACGACTTCCGAACCAGAAGGAAGTTCTTCCTCCTACTCACATCTGTTCTGGCGGTTGGTGGGATGGCACCTTGGAGTGCAGTGCCGTCTCCCGACAGTATCACATGCCGCAAAGCATGGATGGTGGTGGTCTGTTGGCCCATTGCCACAATCATGTGCTCGATACCCTCCGATATGCGAGCGGACATTGCGGCAATGTTCCCGGTCAACCCACCAAACGCCTGGAGGAGCTCTCGACTTATGGCGACGGTCTCCCTGCACAGTGTGGTCATGTCCTCACTGCGATCTGCCCGTCGTGGTGCGTGCCGACCTCGCTGACTCAACCTCCATGGGGTCAGCGTGGGCACTGTATGCCTGCTGCAAGTCACTTGGGCCCGCTACTTCTTCTGTCAAAGACGACGAAGTGGCCACAGGTACAACATTCACCGGGATGCAAGGGGCATCCTCCTCTGTTTCAATAACATCTCCTTCCTCCTCCGGTTCGGTGGTCTCCTCTTCCTCCTCCTCTTCACCACCCGTGGTGATGACCACCTGCAATGGAGCAGATGCAGGTGCGGCCTCCCTTTGCGCCTCTGGAGCTGGGTGACCTGCAAAACACAATTGAGTTTATTGAGCTTATTAGAACAGAAGAGTGCACATGATTTTTGCACTGTGCTGGCATACGTAGGAGGAGCAGCACTACTGCAATAAATGTGACCGAGAGACGTTACATAGTAATGCATCATATGATAGTATATATGGTAGTACGTTTATGTGGAATTCACTGTTCCAGAGAACTGTGGAGGCTGGATCAGTGACTATATTTGAGGCGGAGATAGAAAGATTTCTGAATGATAAGGGAGTGAAGGTTTATGGGGAATGGGCAGGGAAGTGGAGCTGAGCCTGATAGGTCCTTACTATACAGTATAAATGCACACGAGGCCCATGCTTGAGAGAAGGTCAGTCTGTGACCTGTCCTTTATTCCTTAGCACTCAAGTGATGAAGGTGGGTGGAGCTTCCCCTTTTGTACCTGAAGATCCAGGTTAGGAGTGTCTCCCACCTAGTGGTCATTGTTCTCACAGTGTACAACTTAGGTCAGATTATACATGGGTTACAATGCTGGTTGAATACATGACATCACCTCCCCCCCAAAGTCTTATTGGGATCACAGGTTGCGTCTCTCTGGTGGTTTACGCTCTCTTGTAGAGCGCCTGAGTTGGGGCTCCAGTTGTTGGGCGCTGGCCTGAGTGTCTGCTGTTTGCGGTGCCTCAGGCCTATCCAGATTGCCCACGGTGATTGGGCTCTCCTCCCTTTGGTTCCGATGTGCGGTCACCTGTGGTGGAGTGAACTCTACATCGTGTTCTCCCTCTGCTTCTTCTATGGGGTTGCTGAACCTCCTTTTTGTTTGATCCATGTGTTTGTGGCAGATTTGTCCATTGTTAAGTTTAACTACCAGAATCCTATTTTCCTCTTTGGCAATCACAGTGCCTGCGAGCCATTTGGGCCCTGCAGCATAGTTGAGGACAAAACCAGGATCATTTACATCAATACATCGCGCCCTCGCATTCCTGTCATGGTAGTCATATTGTGGCTGGCACCTGCTCTCTTTCATGGTGGGGTGTATAAGGGATAGCCGGGTTTTGAGCATCCTTTTCATTAGCAGCTCTGCGGGTGGAACCCCTGTGAGCGAGTGTGGTCGGGATCTATAGGCCAACAGGAGGCGTGATAAGCGTCTTTGTAGGGAACCCCCTTGGATTCTGAGCATCCCCTGTTTGATTATCTGCACTGCTCGTTCTGCCTGGCCGTTTGAGGCCGGCTTGAATGGTGCCGTTCTGACATGGTTAATTCCATTGCCTGCCATGAATTCCTGGAATTCAGTACTTGTGAAGCACGGGCCATTGTCGCTGACCAAGACATCCGGAAGACCGTGGGCGGCGAACATTGCCCGTAGACTTTCTACCGTGGCAGAGGATGTGCTTGAATTTAAAATGTCACACTCGATCCATTTGGAGTAGGCGTCTACTACAACCAAAAACATTTTTCCCACGAAAGGACCTGCATAGTCCACATGGATGCGTGACCAAGGTTTGGCGGGCCATGGCCAGGGTCTAAGGGGGACTTCCCTGTCACACGTGTTGCACCTGCGAACACAAAGTTCCAGATCTGCGTCTATCCCTGGCCACCAAATGTGTGACCTGGCAATTGCCTTCATCATGACAATGCCCAGGTGCTCATTGTGGAGTTCTCTGATGAACACCTCTCTGCCCATCTGGGGCATGACTACGCGGTTTCCCCACAGTAGGCAATCGGCTTGAATCGAGAGTTCATCCCTGCGCCTGTGAAATGGTTTAAATTCCTCAGGGCATGCCCTGTACGTGGCTGCCCAGTTCCCATTCAGGACACATTTCTTGACTAGAGACAATAGCGGGTCTCTATTTGTCCAGACTTTAATCTGACGGGCTGTCACGGGTGAGCCTTCGCTTCCGAAAGCTTCAACAGCCATGAGCATCTCAGCAACATGCTCGGTAGCCCCTTCAGTGGTGGCTAGTGGGAGCCTGCTGAGTGCATCGGCGCAGTTTTCGGTGCCCGGTCTGTGCCGAATTGTATAGTCATAGGCGGCTAACGTAAGTGCCCACCTCTGTATGCCGGCTGATGCGTTTGCATTTATGGCCTTGTTGTCGGCCAAAAGGGACGTTAGGGGTTTGTGATCTGTCTCCAGCTCAAATTTCCTGCCAAACAGGTACTGGTGCATTTTCTTAACAGCATATATACATGCGAGCGCCTCCTTTTCTACCATCCCGTAACCCCTTTCTGCCTGGGACAGACTCCTGGAGGCATAAGCTACCGGCTGTAACTGACCCTTGACAATGACATGCTGCAACACACACCCGACACCATAGGATGACGCATCGCACGTTAACACAAGTTTCTTACATGAGTCGTATAGTGTTAACAGAGTGTTGGAACATAACAAATTGCGTGCTCTATTAAAAGCCCTTTCCTGGCTGTCCCCCCAGACATTCACGACCTTTGCGTAGGAGCACGTGTAGCGGCTCTAGCAGCATGCTCAATTTGGGAAGAAAGTTACCAAAATAGTTCAGGAGCCCCAGGAACGAACACAGCTCCATCGTGTTACGGGGTCTGGGTGCTCTCTGGATCACTTCCGTCTTGGACGCAGTAGGGCTGATCCCGTCTGCTGCTACCCTCATCCACAGGAATTCTACCTCTGGAGCTAGGAAGACACACTTCGCCTTTTTCAGTCGCAGCCCTACCCGGTCCAGTCTGCGTAGCCCCTCCTCCAGGTTGTGGAGGTGTTCTTCAGTATCGTAACCCGTGATGAGGATGTCGTCCTGAAAAAGCACCGTCCCTGGACCTGAGGAGGCTTTCCATATTTCGTTGGAAGATCGTGGCGGCCGAGCGAATCCCGAACAGACATCTGTTGTACTCAAACAACCCCTTGTGTGCCGTGATGGTGGTCAGCTTCTTCGACTCACTCGCCAGCTCCTGGGTCATGTAAGCTGAGGTCAGGTCCAATTTTGAAAAAAGTTTGCCACCCGATAGCGTCGCAAAGAGGTCCTCCGCTCTCGGTAGCGGGTACTGGTCTTGGAGTGACACCCGATTGATGGCGGCCTTGTAATCACCACATATCCTGACCGACCCATCCGCCTTGAGCACCGGCACGATCGGGTTCACCCAGTCACTGAATTCGACTCGCGAGATGATGCCTTCCCTCAGCAGGTGGTCCAATTCGCCTTCTATCTTTTCCCACATCACGTACAGCCTGGCCTTGTGGTGTACTGGCCTGGCGTCCGGGTTTATGTGAATCACTACCTTGGCCCCTATGAAAGTGCCGATGCCAGGTTGAAATAATGAATCAAATTTGTCCAGGATCTGTGAGCATGATACTCGCTCCACAGAGGAAATTGCATTGACATCGCCCCATTTCCAGTTCATGACAGCAAGCCAACTCCTCCCCAGTAGTGCGGGACCGTCCCCTGGGACAATCCAGAGTGGCAACCTGTTCTCTGAATCTTTGTGGGTCACGACTATCGTGGCGCTGCCTAGCACCGGAATGATCTGCTTTGTGTAAGTCCGTAGCTGTGCGTCAATCGGCGATAATTTTGGCCTCCTGGCCTTGGACGGCCACAACTTTTCGAACTGTTTGATATCCATCAGGGACAGGCTGGCCCCCGTGTCTAGCTCCATTGATACTGGGATGCCATTGAGGAGCACTTTCATCATTATCGGTGGCGTCCTGGTGTATGAACTGTGTACGTGCTCCACATGAACTCGCTGAACTTCAGCTTCCAGCGATTTCCCCCAGCGTTCATTTCTGCAATTTCTGCAGGTATTTTGCTCATCTCTGCAAACTCCGGCTGAGTGTGTGCCTCCACGCTCCAACATGAGCTGTTGTTGGAAACAAAAGGTCCCTTGCCAGTCGATTGTCCCTGACTGCCCCTGTGACTGTCCTTGAATGCGCCATTAACAGGTGTTGATGGCCCCATTACTGGCCGCATTGTCCCTTGCAATGGCGTGAATCGCCGTTCAACTTGCCATTGTCTCTGTCGAACTCCCCCTCTGGGTTTGACTACATGTTGGGGCATGCCCGACTGTCCTTGTCTGCCTGGAGAACTGTGTGCTGCTTTAACAATGTTGAATCTCTGTCCCAACCATTCCTTAACACAGTACCTCTCGTCTGTTCTGCTAGTGGCCATGCTCGCGTGGTTTAAATCCCAGTTTCTCGTCGCCATTGATAGGTCCTTACTCTACAGCATAAATGCACACGAGGCCCATACTTGAGAGAAGGTCAGTCTGTGACCTGTCCTTTATTCCTTAGCACTCAAGTGCTGAAGGTGGGTGGAGCTTCCCCTTTTGTACCTAAAGGTCCAGGTTAGGAGTATCTCCCACCTAGTGGTCATTGTTCTCACAGTGTACAACTTAGGTCAGATTATACATGGGTTACAATGCTGGTTGAATATATGACAGAGCCCAAGATCAGATCAGCCATGATCTTATTAAATGGCAGAGCAGGCTCGAGGGGCCAGATGGCCTGCTCCTGTTCCTGTTTATGTTCTTATGTTGGTAACCTGAGAGTAGCACAGAAGCTGCATGCATAACATGACATCATTCGTATATTATAATGAAATGGCGCTACATTATTTTGAATTAACACTGCTTTACACATTACTCACGTGACACAAGGGAGGGATCTGCACCACCATGGCTGACCGAGCGACTGTGGGTGCCCACAAGTGCTGCCGCACGTTCCTCAAGTTCAGTGAGCAGGACGAGCTGAACTGGGCCTCCTCTGGTGCGCCTCTGCTCAGATCAATTCTTAGATATCTTCCTCTGTAAACATGACAAGAGCATGGCATAAGCTAACTGACTAGGTATTATCATGGAAAGACAACAGGTTCCAACGTTATATGCTAATACGGTTTGTATTCACAATTGATGCATGGTTATATCATCTACGTTCAGATAAAATATTTCATAGGATCGTGTTTAGGATCTAATGCTTGACACAAAACATCTCGACTACAATCTACATGTGGGCCCCAAGGGAGGGTGGGGAGGTAATCAGGACCACTTGGCAATGACAGGAGCTCTTGTCCGAAAGTGTCCCAGGGCAGATAGTGAGCCAGGGCAGCTCTCCCCCAGTCCAGGCTGGCTCACTGTGTAAGTGACAGCAGCCGGAGAGACTGACACAGTCTGGGTAAAGCTGACTGGACCCCTCAGTGCTCAGTCGTGCCCCATCCACCAACGTAACCCAGAAGGACACGGTGCCAAAATTAGACTTAAAAAGGGCGCAGGTTCCGAGCCCTGTCCAGATCTTAGCAAGAATAACCAGCTTAATTTCAATGCAGGAGATTTACATATTATGTGGATCATTACAATTTAAAATCTATTTAATACTTACTCTTGCCAAAGCAACCAGGCTGTTCCAGCACGTGCGGCACTGGTCTGTCTGACCCCCTTGCCTCGTAGGATGCCGATGAGACTATGTCAACGATCTTGCCCCAAATCTTCTGGTAGGCCCGGGGTGGAGGTTTCCCATGCCCACCCCGGGTTAATTGGGCCCACCACAAGTTCACTTCCCGACGAGGGCCTCGTTGGCTTCATCGGAGAAGGGTTTGGCTCTCCTCCTCCCCTCCACATCCTGCCTAATCTCAGGGGACTCGTGCTGGGAAATCTTTTAACGTTTTCAGACACTTCTCTTTTTCTCTCTCTCTCTTTCTCACAACTGCTTTCTCTCTCTCTCTCTCTCTCCCTCCCTTTGCCTTCTGCGCTTGCCCAGATGACCCCTGACCTCCCGAATCGCGGGAAACCTTCTTTGCAAAAAAAGCCCGCATGTGCAGTAAGGCCGTTGCTAGGGATGCCTTACCTTCCACATCGCTGGGGCCCATTTCACATCACTGAGCTATCGCCCCCTAAAAAAAAGCTGAAAGTAACGATCAAAAAAATGGGCAATCTTCCAGCAATCCTGAGAGCTGAATCATCACTAAGGCTGAGACATCGTCCATTTTTTGGGCCCTAGCAATCTAAGTGTAAAGTCGAGCCCTTAGACTCCAAGAGCTGGGGGAGAGTCAACTAATTGGCTTCCTGTCCAGCTTGGAATCAAAAGGGTGGAATCACCCGGTCTGTAGTCACTTTGGCAAAGGAGCCAGAACTAGTGAGAGAAAGTTCCCTCATCTTAAGTTCAGAGCTGGTCAGGAACAGAGGAAAGACTAATCCGAAAAGTGCTATTTTGTGGTATGGCGTAGTTATTATTTTCTTTGTTACATGGAGTGGTACTGGATTAAATCAGTACAGTGAGATTTACTATAAGTGTTATTCTGTCATTTACTTAACAATTGTAACCAGCAGTTACAATTATAAATGTGGACATCGGAATTTATGGGAAAAAGTTGACATAAGTGCCTGACAAAAATATAACAGGAAATAAGGTTATACACATAGACTTAACATTTTTAATATGGATCATTGAACTGTGGCATCTGTTTTGGCCCATTTATTGCCAGCGGACATCATGACAAAAAGCCTGGGCTCTTTTTGTACTTTTGACGTCTGGATTAGTGGATTGCTAAATTTGCATGTTTAATGAGCAATAGTCTATTATTCATTATTGGGAAATAACAGTCACAATATATCCCCCACCTTCCATAACCTCCAACTTGCCCAAACTCTGCCACCATTATCCCATTTTCCATTAAGTTCCAATTTTCCATCAGCCTATCCTCATTGACGAACATTGGCTTCACCTCCCCCAATGCGTTGAATCTAATATTCTTGTCCGCCTCTACAAGTCTCACCCTGCCCTAATCTCCCCCAGACCTATCTCTCATCCTGAACTCTTCCATTCCTCTCACACTGGCTTTGTGTTTATTCCTCCCCCACTCACTTCATCCCACCTTTGGTGGGAGAACCTTCAGCTGCCTCAGACCTGTCTCTCTGGAACTCTCTCCCTAAATCCTTCTGCCTATCAAGATTTCTATCCTGCCGCCTCTAATCTCCCCTTTCCAACTTGAAAACCATTTGCCTGTATTTGTGAAGTGCCTTGGGATTTTTTTTGTACATTAAAAATGCCATATAAATAGTAGTTAGTTGTTGGAGTGGACATCGAGTCCAGAGCCTGAAGCCTTTATTATTGCCAGTTTTGAATGTTGGACACAGCTGGATACAAACTAAAGCAGTTTATTCAGATAGGAAGCAGGTTATTACCCATGGGCGGAGCTGAATGACATACTAAAGTTCCATCCAATGTAAACTGCAGAGAACAATCTCACCAATAAGCTGCATGTACGAGGTTTTTAAACTGCACTCCCTGGAACCTGGAGCAGTGTTGTCCAATATGTTAGCACTAGCCACCTGGAGCTAATTGGGAATCCAGAAGTGGCTGACTGCATTTCTGATCAGTGAATAAAAAATGAGTAATAGACATTTGGCATGTGATCTCAATACTCATATTCACACGGCGTATGTATGTGAATGTTAACCACTAAAAAGCAGTGTGTGTGTGTGTGTTGATTTGTGAGGGTTGTGAGTGTTCCCCTGGGAGGACAGATGCACCAACGTCAGTGTTCTCGATCAGGCCAACATCCCCAGCATCGAAGCACTGACCACACTCGACCAGCTCTGTTGGGCGGGTCACATTGCTTGCATGCCTGACCCAAGACTCCCAAAGCAAGCGCTCTACTCGAATTCCTATACGGCAAGCCAGCCCCAGGTGGGCGGAGGAAACTTTGCAAGGACACCCTCAAAGCCTCATTGATAAAATGCAACAACCCCACCGACACCTGGGTGTCCCTGGCCAAAGACCGCCCTAAGTGGAGGAAGTGCATCCGGTAAGGCGCTGAACACCTCGAGTCTCATCACCGAGAGCATGCAGAAAGCAAGCGCAGACAGCGGAAGGAGCATGCGGCAAACCAGACTCCCCACCCACCCTTTCCTTCAACGACTGTCTGTCCCACCTGTGACAGAGACTGTAATTCCCATATTGGACTGTTCAGTCACCGAAGAACTCACTTTTAGAGTGGAAGCAAGTCTTCCTCGATTTCGAGGGACTGCCTATGATGATGATGATGATGATTTGAGCGTTTACTTCCCTGGTTCTTCAGTAAATACTATATACACGTGAAGTACAATTACCTATATTGTGAGAGTATATGGAGGGTGTTTTCTACTAAAATTAGTACATGTGGCTAAAACAGTGTTACCATAGCCACACCTGTGGCTAGTGAACCATTCCTAACGAGCAATACTACCCGAGAAGGACCATGAGAAGATTCCAGGGAGGTCAACTGATTTTTGCATGTTTCTGTATTGTTGACTTGCTTGATTGTTATTTCTGTCAATGTATTTCTGTTAATGTATATTATAAATGCAATGTTTCCTTTCAATAAATTACACTGTCTTTCAGAAGTTAGAATGCAGTTCCCCAGAATGTGTCGACATTTACAAAGGCGTTCCCCAAACAGAAAGGTTTGAAAACCACTGCTATATATAATCAGGCCTATGTCAAGAGCCTACAGAAATAAATACCTTCCAGCTAATCCACCTAGATATGCATGCCTGCTTCAAGTATCATTCCAATTGTTTATACAGTGCGGACACTTAAAACCATACAGTATTGTTGTTCCCTTGGTGATACACTGCAATAACATGAAGCGGAAAGAAAGCCAGTCATTTGCTGTTGCTTTTATGTGACCGTAATAATCTTGCCTGCCCCCAAGAGCATAAACTGTGGATTTATGAGCAGCTGTCAGTCTATAGAAGCTTTCCTCAGCATTAGCCTTAGGATGACTTCATCCCCACAGGATGTCAAGGCTGGGCTTGACATAACTCTATCTTAGCAGTGAAGCATCATGGGGGAGAATTTCCATGGGGTACCCCGACATTACAGAACTTTGTTTCCTTTTGTTTTATGAACTCTGGGATTGCGTTAACATGTCCCCCTCACTAGTAGTTGATGATATTTGCAGTGAGTGTGGCTATCTTTATAACACAGTGAGCTGATCTTCCTGGTATTGCTTATGGGTATTCTTGGATCTGGAGCACAGACATGCACCTGGAATCTCCGCAGGAGATTTTCCCGATCTCCTGCCATAACTGCAATGGAACCCCCGGAGAAAAAGGCATAAATGGTTGAAAATTGGAGTTCTGTAATATTTACCGCTATCTTTTACTATCGTTACTGTGCCGCTCGGGAGGTATTCGTACCACCTCCCACGTTGCCCTTCTTGTGTCTCAGTCTCCCCGTGTTTCGTAGCTCTATCGGGTTATGTTGCGTGTGTAGGATAATTTGTCCTGACATTACTATGGGTTCACTAATTCTGACTGCCCAGGCTGCGCAGTCGAGAGCAGCTACACATCTAGATAATCCTGCAGCTGCAGGTTGTTGCTTAGTGGAGTAATACGCCACCGGTCGTTGTCTGTCCCCATGTTGCTGGTCATCACCGCATTATAGTGGTTTTTGTTGTGGTGATTATAAATGTGGAAGGGCTTATTCCTGTCCGATAGTCCGAGGGCGGGGGCGCTCATAAGGACCTGTTTCAGCTGTTTAAACGCTGCTTCGTGTTCGGAGCCCCAGTCTACCGGCTCTTGGGAGGGCTTTCCCCCTTTTACCAAATCTTGTATGTGCTGAGCCATTTCTGCATATCCCAGGATATCCTCGGGTATCTGCCTTTTCCCTTGTGTTACTATGTACCCTAGGTATGTGACTTGGCCCTACCCTTTCTAGGTCTTTTTTGGGTTAGCTTTCAGCCCTGCCTGTTGTAGGGACCCAAGCACCATGGTCAATACCAGCAGGTGTTGTATCTCCGTGGCGGACGCTAGAAAGAATGTCGTCCACATATTGCAAGAGAGTACTTTCTTCCCCTACATCTATTGGCTCCAGGACCCCAGTCGGCGGAATATACTCGGGCTGTTATAGAATCCTTGGGGCACTCTAGTCCATGTATACTGCTTTCCTCTTACAGTGAAGGCGAACTTCCTTTGTGACACCTCCTCTAAAGGTATGGCCCAAAATCCATTTGCTATATCCAGTACGGTGAATATTTTATATTCCGGGCCCAGGCCATTGAAAATCTTTGTCGAACTGGCCACTATCAGGTGCTCCCGGGGTGTAACTTTATTTAGGTGGTATAGACTATAGTCAGCCTATATGAGATGTATGGTTTCTTTACTGGCCATACTGGTGAGTTGGTCGTAGCTATCGTTTGTCTCACCACCCCTTGCCTTTCCAATTCTTTCACTATCTGAAGGACAGCTGCTTCAGCGTTGGGCTTCAGCGGGTATTGCCAGTGGGCTTGATGTTCTGGGCCTGGGATCTTGACTGGCTCGGGCCCTACCAACCCACAGTCCTGTTTGTGTGGGGCCCACAGGGCAGGGTATTACTGGCATACACTTCCCCAGGCACCCTTTGTTTCCGACTCTATTGGATGGATCCCAGCCACCCGCTGTTGCTGATGGCCCGGGTGGTTAAATTTACACTGAGTTTGGTGCTGCTTGTCTCCCCAGACTATGCGGTTATGCTGGGGGTCTATTAGTACGCTTATTTCCCTTAATGTTTCTATTCCTAATATGGTGCCTTCGGGATTGGGGCAACACCAAAACTGGGTGGGTAGTATTATCCCCTGTACTTCCAATAGTACAATATCACTTAAAGTTGCCTTTCTGCTACCTCCTCACACTCCTTGTATGCTGATCGTTTCCTTGGTAAGGGGTAAGTCTAGATTAGTTATGGATATTGACGCTCCCGTGTCAATCAGCATCTCACACTGCCGGCCCCCTAACACTGCACTAACAAACATTCTTGGGTCCTCTCTTTGTGGTCCCACATCTTCACCGGGGGCCGGTAAGTCCTACTGAGTGGCTGCCAACCATAGCATACTTATGATGTCCTCATTAGAAAGCGTCTCTTGCGGGGGGGGATGGCCGCGGAGTCCGCTGAGCTTCTCTAAGGAGTGCTACCACTTCTCCCCTGATCAGAGGTGGTTCTCCTCCTGGGACTCCTCTAATCTGTCCGGGTCTCTGTCCTTCCAGCCCGCCCTCCTTAGCCCAGCATTTCTTCGCTGTATGGCCTAGTTTGTCACAGTTCTGGCACTTCAGCCTTGATTGTCCACCTCTCCCTTGAACCCCTTTTTTCTGCTGGCACTCTCTACTAAAGTGGCCTTCTTTTCCACAATTAAAACAAGTCAAGGGGCCCTGTGCGTAGTTTTCCTTCCTCACTCGTTCCTTGCGCAGCTGCTGCCACTGCGGCCACGTGCACTTCTACCACGGCCACTTTTCTTTTCTGAGTAGCATCCAGCCCATCTGGACAAGTCGTCTTAGTTTTGCATTGTGACTAGCCCTGTTTTTAATACATCTTGGTGTGCAGTACTCGACCCGTCCTTGTATATTTTTAGGAATGCTTGATTATCCCTGGTGGGGTTCAGTATTCCCAAATACGCTTGGAAGCTCAACCATTTCTGCTCTGCATAGTCATGTGCGGATTCCACCTTGTTTTGAGTGACCCCCATGATTATTCCCCAGTTTATGGGTATTGCTTCTGTTACCTGAGTTACGTTTGCTTTAAACTCCTGATATTCTGCCTCCGATTGCACAATGGTGGGGGCTATCACCAAGTGTCGTCGCTCTATCATTGTCCCAACTTTTGCCACATTTCTTCAGTCATTTTTGCTCTTACTAACGCTTCCACATCTCGGTTGTGAAGGCTGTGACATATTCTTATTTCCCGTATTTTCTGCCAAAGCTCTTCAGTACTTTATTTCCTCTTTAACTTGGGTAACATTTGTAATAACTTCAAATGTGTCCCCGGGTGTCAGTGACACATAGGTGGTTTTTATCCGAGGCGCCTTGGCGGGTATTGTGGGCGCGCCTGGGTTGCCTCCGACAGCCAGTACCGCTGGACCAGCTGGGGTGCCGGGTACAGATTCTACCTTGATCGGGGCTGCCCGTACCTTCTGGTATGGGGGAGGCCCACCTTCTCTTCCCCAATCATCATAGTCTGGATTATATTTGCGAGCCTCATCGGCCAACTCATCCCACTCTGGTCTCCCACTATTCTCTATTTCTTCACTTAAAAGTTCCAGTGGGGGATATATTGGTACCAGTGCAGTCAGTGGGGTAGGTGGCACTGTAGCTCGCCCAGTTACTGCTGCACATGTTGTACCATTCCTACTGCTGACTTCTGCCTCTTCCATCTTTTTTATTTTAGCTTTTAGTTCCTGTATTATCTTATCCTTTCTTTCCATCTCTTTATTTTGTTCCCAATAGCAGGCTAATACTACCATATGAGCCTGATCCCCTTTATTTCTTGGCTGGCACACCCACCACTTTGTCTGCCTCTCCGGTGGGTCGTCAAGTTGCCATCCCTTTTTCTTCATTCCCTCAATTAGTTTCATGTTTTTATCTGCTAGCATTTTCCCTATAGATCCCTCGGGTCCCCATCGTATTCGCCGGCCATTTCTAAGATTGCTAAGGGGCTACTTTTCCCTTAGTGGGCTACTCTTGTAACTCCATCGTATCTCCTGATTGATACTTGCTTGTTAATACTGCGCCCCGGTTGACCGCATTAGAGCCTACTCACACCCCAAATCATCATTATTCCTTGGTCTCCGTCCTCTCTGTGGCTCGTTTATTTGTTCTTTCTACAGATTTCCTCCTTTCCCATATACAGTGTAACAGCTCTAACTTGTAGGTGGTATTTAAAAAGTACTCACCCCACAGCTGCCACATCGTTTCGGGTCAGCGAGTCTGTATCCTGCCGACTATGCCAATTGATGGGGAGAATCGCCCTTCTCCTCTCTTAACAAGCCCGGATTCAATAGACGGATACCTTGGATAAATTCAACGATCTTTTATTCCAGCACATGCAGGGGGAGCATCTCACTTCTAAGTCGCCTGAGAGGATATCCCAAAAACACAAAAGCTCCACACAATTTATACAGGTTTCGAGGCATTGGCGTGACAGTGATTTGTTAACCCTTATCAGACTGACTCCTGAGTGGTCTGCAATCTCTTCATCTTCTATAGCATATGGAACCAATCTCAGCCTTTTGGAATGTGTTGTTTCTTACAGTTTTGACCTTGTTATGGTCTTTTCAGCCTGTTCTGCATTCTTTAAAAGATAAACACACAAGGCTGTTCTATGTGTCCCCTCAAAATCTTGAATATCTAAAGTTTTCCATTTTATTTTATACGGCCATTTTTTTATCATTTATAAGTGAGTTTTACATACAATAGGCTAGATTTTCCTATCACTTTCGGCGGGTTCTCGGCGATTTTCTCAGCGGTACAGCTGTTTTTCCATCTGGCGAAAGTTTCGCCCTAAGTTTTTTTAATGGTATTGCCCCCATCTGAACATGCCCGCCAAGAGCAAACCGCCGATGTACAATGCCGAAAATAATCGCCAGGGCGTAAGTTTGGCCTCAACTGCCGACGTCCAGATCGCCGAAAGAACTGCCCTGTAAAAGTTGCTTCAACAGGGCGGTAAGTGAGCACTCTGCAAAGAAAGATAAGTTAAAGGTTCTTTTTTGTTTTCATTTTAAAATAGCAATTAGGTGGGGTTTTTTTATTGAAATTTTTTTTTAAAGTTTTCCCCCCTCCCTAGGCCCAATCGCAGCCTTGCACTAAATTTTAAATGCTTACCGTCTATTTCGGTAGGAACCGCCTATTTAACTTAGTTTCCCCTTAACCGCCGAGAATAATGGTGCAAGATCCATTTTCTTGCCGGGCGATTAGTTTTAACTTAAAAGTGGAAATTTTCGCCCACGTTACTTACCAAACATTAGTGTTTTTTCTGGACGGGCAATCGGGCGTTGAGGGGTTCTCGGGAAAGTCTAGCCCTATATAGTGTTTTGATGCAAGCCAGGCCGAATCTGTCATTGCTTTACTTGACTACACTAGTTATAAATAGTTTCTTTGAAACGTTGCAGCCATCTGCTGTTGCCACACTTTGAACAAGCCCTGCAGTGACTTCCACTGAGTGTATTATTGGCCCCATCTAGTGGAGAGTTCCATTTTGCCACTTAATGTTTTCATTAAGATCAAATCTTGCTTAATGTGAGATTAAGTGGGATCAGGCCCGCGAAGATTCCTAGCCTGACTGTAACTCTTTAACCCATGATTAGAGCTGCTAAATACAACATTACTAAAGAAAAAAAGACTTGCATTTTTATAGCGCCGTTCACAACCTTGGGTCATCCCAAAACACTTTACAGCCAATGAAGTATGTTTTTGAAGTGTAATCACTGTTGCAATGTAGGAATTGAACAGAAGTGCCTCATGGCAGCCCCATGACCTGGACTGTTGCCAACGCTGCCCCTTGTAACTAAAGTGAATCCACACGGCTAATTTTCCCCTGCACTGGCTGGGTGGTAATCTGGTCGAGCGAATCTCCCGCCTGTTGTAATACTCACCCGATTTTCATCCAAATGAACTCAATCAGATGAAAATGGGGCAGGTTCTATAATTGGAGGCTGATCCATTCTGCCAGGTTACTGCCCAGCTGCTGAAGGTAAAAATTCCCCCGCCCCCTCCCCAATTCGCAGCAGTCTGTTCAGAGGCAATGAACCCATGTGAAAATAAATAATTCCTGGCATCCAATCAAACTTTCTGCCTATGGGATTTAAAAGCCTGACCTCTAGTCCTGTCGTTCTGATCTATTTCAAATACCCATCTAACCGAACCATACCCATTATTTTAAAGCCTTATTCATATTCCCTGTAATCCTCTGATTCTGCAGAATAATTAACCCTAATTCTTGGGGCCTATCCTCATAACTAAGATATAACATCATCTACTCACCCTCCTCTACACACTCTCCAGAACCCAATTATCCTTCACCGTGTGCGTGGATTAAACCTCAACCCAATATTCCGCTTGTGGACATATGCAATATTTGGCCCAAATATAGTACTCTTCTATTTGTATTCAACTTATTTACACCATGACAACGTAAAATCTGATTTGTTTCCCTTTGCAACTACAACATCAACAAGTGATTGGCTACTAGCCCAGGTCTCTTCCCTGATGTGTTCCTGGTACCTCTGCATGGTACAGACGTTCTTGGAGTTTCCTAACCCCGTGTGTATGACACTGCATGTGTCCACATTAAATGACATTTGCCACATAGAGGCCTCTTCACCGAACTTATCTAAATTGGCCTGCAGTCAATGAATTACTAAACCCCATTTTTGAATCGCCAGAAATTTAAGAATGGTTCCATTGAAGATCTCCTCTAGATCATTAACAAAAATGTAGAACAGCAATAGTCCCAATATAGAACCTTAAGGAACTCCACTTGTAACCAGGCCCCAATTAGATTAACTACCATTAATAATAACAATCTACTTACATGATTTCAATGGTCAAATAATTTGCATCCTATCTACCAATCAAAAGAACACTCTTCAATTAGTCATAGACCGAGGATGTGATGCCTCATGCTGTAGAGCAGCAGCCAAGCACATAAATATTAACATGGGATCATTGACTTTATTAATGCTCCAACATTAGCCCAAAATTAAAATACTGCATTAGATGCTGAATGCCAAGCAAAAGAACAGTGAAACGTAACCTTATCTGCACACCAGTCCCAGCCTGAAAAACCCTATCATATCTGTGAACTGCATGATTCTGATACAGGGATTGCTGGAGGTCACTCAATCCCTTTCCAGAATTGGGCCCAAGCCCAGTAGGCCAAATGGACCTGCATGTGTCGACAAAACAACAACGATTGCAGCTCAAAAAGTAATTCATTGGTTGGAGAGCACTTTGGGATGTCCTAATGAGGTGAAAGTTGTTATATCTATCTATCTACCTATCTATCTAGCCACCTCTCTATCTATCTATCTATCTATCAATCTATCTTCCTTCTGCAGATAGCTATTAAACTCTGTTTAGCCTTATCCTCTGTCTCTGTTCACTTAACAGCGATTAAACTTTATAACCATTAGGGAACTCAGCTTCAGCTTAGCAACAGAATAATACTTAGCATAGTACATAACACACCAGAATGTAGATTATTAGCACATTTATAATGTCTGGTACAGAGAAAAAGAAAAATTCATACAGAGATACATCATACAGAAATATGTGTAATCAATAAAAAATGAGACTCAACCTGTCCATGGCCATGATATTGGGAATTCTATCCATGGCCATGAAACTGAGAATCCTGTCCATGGCCATGTAAAAAGGAACGGCAGTAATCATGGGGGATTTTAACCTACATATCGATTGGTCAAATCAAATCGCACGGGGTAGCCTTGAAGAGGAATTCATAGAATGCATACGGGATTGTTTCTTAGAACAGTATGTTACAGAACCGACAAGGGAGCAAGCGATCTTAGATCTGGTCCTGTGTAATGAGACAGGAATAATAAACGATCTCCTAGTAAAAGATCCTCTTGGAATGAGTGATCACAGTATGGTTGAATTTGTAATACAGATTGAGGGTGAGGAAGTAGTGTCTCAAACGAGCGTACTATGCTTAAACAAAGGGGACTACAGTGGGATGAGGGCAGAGTTGGCTAAAGTAGACTGGAAACACAGACTAAACGGTGCCACAATTGAGGAACAGTGGAGGACTTTTAAGGAGCTCTTTCATAGTGCTCAACAAAAATATATTCCAGTGAAAAAGAAGGGTGGTAAGAGAAGGGATAACCAGCCGTGGATAACCAAGGAAATAAAGGAGAGTATCAAATTAAAAACCAATGCGTATAAGGTGGCCAAGGTTAGTGGGAAACTAGAAGATTGGGAAAATTTTAAACGACAGCAAAGAATGACTAAGAAAGCAATAAAGAAAGGAAAGATAGATTACGAAAGTAAACTTGCGCAAAACATAACAACAGATAGTAAAAGCTTTTACCAATATATAAAACGGAAAAGAGTGACTAAAGTAAATGTTGGTCCCTTAGAAGATGAGAAGGGGGATTTAATAATTTTGCTTCGTTCTTCACAGTGGAAGACACAAAAACCATGCCAAAAATTGCTGGTCACGGGAATGTGGGAAGGGAGGACCTTGAGACAATCACTATCACTAGAGTGGTAGTGCTGGACAGGCTAATGGGACTCAAGGTAGACAAGTCCCCTGGTCTTGATGAAATGCATCCCAGGGTATTAAAAGAGATGGCGGAAGTTATAGCAGATGCATTCGTTATAATCTACCAAAATTCTCTGGACTCTGGGGAGTTGCCAGCGGATTGGAAAGCAGCTAATGTAATGCCTCTGTTTAAAAAAGGGGGCAGACAAAAGGCAGGTAACTATAGGCCGGTTAGTTTAACATCTGCAGTGGGGATATTGCTTGAAGCTATCATTAAGGAAGAAATAGCGGGACATCTAGATAGGAATAGTGCAATCAAGCAGACGCAACATGGATTCATGAAGGGGAAATCATGTTTAACTAATTTACTGGAATTCTTTGAGGATATAACAAGCATGGTGGATAGAGGTGTACTGATGGATGTGGTGTATTTAGATTTCCAAAAGGCATTCGATAAGGTGCCACACAAAAGGTTACTGCAGAAGATAAAGGTACGCGGAGTCAGAGGAAATGTATTAGCATGGATAGAGAATTGGCTGGCTAACAGAAAGCAGAGAATCGGGATAAATGGGTCCTTTTCGGGTTGGAAATCGGTGGTTAGTGGTGTGCCACAGGATCGGTGCTGGGACCACAACTGTTTATAATATACATAGATGACCTGGAAGAGGGGACAAAGTGTAGTGTAACAAAATTTGCAGATGACACAAAGATTAGTGGGAAAGTGGGTTGTGTAGAGGACACAGAGAGGCTGCAAAGAGATTTAGATAGGTTAAGCGAATGGGCTAAGGTTTGGCAGATGGAATACAATGTCGGAAAGTGTGAGGACATCCACCTTGGAAAAAAGAACAGTAAAAGGGAATATTATTTGAATGGGGAGAAATTACAACATGCTGCGGTGCAGAGAGACCTGGGGGTCCTTGTGCATGAAACTCTTTTTGGATCCAAAAAGTTAGTTTGCAGGTGCAGCAGGTAATCAGGAAGGTGAATGGAATGTTGGCCTTCATTGCGAGAGGGATGGAGTACAAAAGCAGGGAGGTCCTTCTGCAACTGTATAGGGTATTGGTGAGACCGCACCTGGAGTACTACATGCAGTTTTGGTCACCTTACTTCAGGAAGGATATACTAGCTTTGGAGGGGGTACAGAGACGATTCACTAGGCTGATTTGGAGATGAGGGGGTTACCTTATGATGATAGATTGAGTAGACTGGGTCTTTACTCATTGGAGTTCAGAAGGATGAGGGGTGATCTTACAGAAACATTTAAAATAATGAAAGGGATAGACAAGATAGAGGCAGAGAGGTTGTTTCCACTGGTCGGGGAGGCTAACACTAGGGGGCAGAGCCTCAAAATATGGGGGAGCCAATTTAAAACTGAGTTGAGAAGGAATTTCTTCTCCCAGAGGGTTGTGAATCTGTGAAATTCTCTGCCCAAGGAAGCAGTTGAGGCTAGCTAATTGAATATATTCAAATCACAGATAGACAGATTTTTAACCAATAAGAGAATTAAGGGTTAGGGGGAGCGGGCGGGTAAATGGAGCTGGGGCCACGGCCAAATTAGCCATGATCTTGTTGAATGGCGGAGCAGGCTCGAGGGTTAGATGGCCTACTCCTATTCCAAATTCTTATGTTCTTATGTTCTTATGTACTGGGAATCCTGTCCATGGCCATGATATTGGGAATCCTGTCCATGGCCATGATACTGGGAATCCTGTCCTTGGCCATGATATTGCGAATCCTGTCCACAGCCATGATACTGGGAATCCTGTCCATGGCCATGATATTGGGAATCCTGTCCACAACCATGATACTGGGAATCCTGTCCATGGCCATGATATTGGGAATCCTGTCCACAGCCATGATACTGGGAATCCTGTCCATGGCCATGATACTGGGAATCCTGTCCATAACCATGGTACTGGGAATCCTGTCCATGGCCATGATACTGGGAATCCTGTCCATGGCCATGATATTGGGAATCCTGTCCATGGCCATATGGCCATGATATTGGGAATCCTGTCCACGGCCATGATATTGGGAATCCTGTCCATGGCCATGATATTGGGAATCCTGTCCATGGCCATGATACTGGGAATCCTGTCCATGGCCATGATATTGCGAATCCTGTCCACAGCCATGATACTGGGAATCCTGTCCATGGCCATGATATTGGGAATCCTGTCCACAACCATGATACTGGGAATCCTGTCCATGGCCATATGGCCATGATATTGGGAATCCTGTCCATGGCCATGATATTGGGAATCCTATCCATGTCCATGGCCATAATATTGGGAATCCTGTCCATGGCCATGGTACTGGGAATCCTGTCCATGGCCATGATATTGGGAATCCTGTCCATGGCCATGATACTGGGAATCCTGTCCATGGCCATGATATTGGGAATCCTGTCCATGGCCATGATACTGGGAATCCTGTCCATGGCCATGATACTGGGAATCCTTTCCATGGCCATGATGTTGGGAATCCTGTCCATGACCATGATATTGGGAATCCTGTCCATGGCCATGATATTGGGAATCCTGTCCATGGCCATGATACCGGGAATCCTTTCCATGGCCATGATGTTGGGAATCCTGTCCATGACCATGATATTGGGAATCCTGTCCATGGCCATGATATTGGGAATCCTGTCCATGGCCATGATACTGGGAATCCTGTCCATGGCCATGATATTGGGAATCCTGTCCATGAGCATGATATTGGGAATCCTGTCCACAGCCATGATATTGGGAATCCTGTCCACGGCCATGATACTGAGAATCCTGTCCATGGCCATGATATTGGGAATCCTGTTCATGGCCATGATATTGGGAATCCTGTCCATGGCCATGATATTGGGAATCCTGTCCATGGCCATGATATTGGGAATCCTGTCCATGGCCATGATATTGGGAATTCTGTCCATGGCCATGATACTGAGAATCCTGTCCACAGCCATGATACTGGGAATCCTGTCCATGGCCATGATACTGAGAATCCTGTCCATGGCCATGATATTGGGAATCCTGTCCATGGCCATGATACTGGGAATCCTGTCCACGGCCATGATATTGGGAATCCTGTCCATGGCCATGATACTGGGAATCCTGTCCACGGCCATGATACTGGGAATCCTGTCCACGGCCATCATATTGGGAATCCTGTCCACAGCCATGATATTGGGAATCCTGTCCACAGCCATGATATTGGGAATCCTGTCCACGGCCATGATGTTGGTAATCCTGTCCACGGCCATGATATTGGGAATCCTGTCCATGGCCATGATATTGGGAATTCTGTCCATGGCCATGATATTGGGAATCCTGTCCATGGCCATGATACTGGGAATCCTGTGCATGACCATGATATTGGGAATCCTGTCCATGGCCATGATATTGGGAATCCTGTCCACGGCCATGATATTGGGAATCCTGTCCATGGCCATAATACTGAGAATCCTGTCCATGGCCATGATACTGGGAATCCAATGGCAGCACAAACTTGGTGTCTGAATATTGCCTCATAATCCCCACTTAACATCTAAAACAATAGTATTATTCCATTAAAAAGTGTACAATTTTAAGCAGCCTTTAATGACATCTATATAATTATCATAATGCCATATTTCAATATGGTTAGAGATCATAGAGTTTAACATGAGCTGCGCACTTTTTTTGGACCTTTGCATCTATGGAAAACAAAGAATAAAACGCTATGGCTAACAACAAAAATGTATCTGGTGGGAGGTGGCGGCGGGGGGGCTACTTTAGCTTCACTGAATCTGTCTAATGCCTCATGAATTCTTAAGCCTCTGTGTCACTGTTCTTGCGAGAAGCGGAGTTGATCGTGATTGCTGAGTTCCTCCAGTTGTAGAGACCGGCGGACCCCCTCCGAGCCATGTTGGTAAGCTGTAGTTGAAAGTGATCTCCCAGATGGCAGTAAATAAAGGGGTTGATGCAGCTATTTGCAAAACCGAGGCAATTGGTGATTGGCATCGCAGTTTCGATCACGGTGATGGTCTGGCAATCGGTGATGAAGTTCATCCTTGACAATGCATCCATAAAAGTTAATACATGGAACGGTAACCAGCAGATAAAAAAAGACAACACGACTGCAATCACCATCCACAGTACCTTGTCTCGTTTGCACTTGTTGGATTCTGGTACTTCCATCTTCATCAGATTATAGGCAACAGAACCATAGCATGCACCTATTATAGTGAAGGGAACGAAGAAGCCCAAAGTATTTTTCATCAAAGACATGGCTGCAGGCCAGTGATTGGGGGGATAAACCATTGCACACAGCGTGCTTCCTTTCCTCTCATTGTAATGGGCACCTCGAAAATAGAGAGTAGGAAAGGTTGCAACCAAAGCCAAAGTCCATACAAGGATTGTGACGCAGCGAGCTTGGCATTGGGTTCTTTTGGACTGGGATCCGAAAGAGTGGAGTATTACCATGTAACGATCAATACTCATGCACATAATGAAAAATGTACTGGCGTACAAATTCAGAGCCACAAGAGAGCTGCATATTTTACACATCACTGACCCAAAAAGCCAATTGTACCCAGTAGCATAATAAACTGCCCAAACTGGCAGAGTGGCTAAGACGATCAGGTTGGCAACTGATAAGTTGATAATGTAGATGTTAGCAACAGTTTTCAAATAAGCGCGATGGCAAAGGATGGCGATTATCACACTGTTCCCAATGAAGCCCAAGATAAAGATGATGCTTAAGACAGCTGGGATGAAATTGGAAATATACTGGGTTGACACAATGACGCGGCATTGTTGGCCAGACACATTGTGTAGGGGAGATGTAGTAAACTGCGAATAAGATGTATCATCAGCAATTTCTGTATTATAGACAGTAGAGGGACTGGAAAACAATGGGTCCATCTCTGTTGAGGCAAGGTCTCTGCTGGCAAAGCTTTCTCTTCGTTGTTCAACCTGCAAAACATAATATAAATCAACATTCTTAATACAAGGATAAGGATTTTAAAAATCAGCTCCATTCTCATGTTACAATGACTTCTAGACAATGCCTGGATTTGCAATGAGCTAGGCAATTAAACAATGCTTAAAATAGTATGTGACTCTAATAACCTTGTTGTGAAAGGCACTTGATCCAATAGGGGTGACATTTTAGCAAAAAGGTAGGCACAAGTACAAATATGCTGTTCCACTTTATGTTCACATCTACTTTCTCACTGAACAAGCAGGAGCAGCAATACTTGATGATGGAGAGATAGATAATAGATCGATTCTCTGTTTCATGAACATATCATTGTGAGGTTTCCTGCACATTTAATGATGCTATTAATTTGGCATTTTTAACATAATTAGTTTAGCACAAACTGCCGGAGATGGAGGGGGCTGTTATATACATCTGCTGCTGCCGGTGCAATGTGATGTGGAGTGGGCATGTTAGAGTTACATTTCTGGCTACGTATCACACTGAGGTCAGAAATGAAGGAGCTCTGCTCCCTGAACAGATACCTTTCAATATCATGAGAACATCTGTACTGTTAAATTGAAAAACACAACTTGCCTTTAACACACGGTTGTCCGTGACTTCCCCATGATTTCTAAATGCTCACAAATGTTATCTTGAATTAGAGTTTGCCCACAACTAACGCTAGACTAACTGGTCTAAAGTGATATAGTTTATCCTTGACTCCTTTCTTTAACAGAGATGTTACACTGATTACTCGCCAGCCCCACAGCACAGTTTGTATCTTTAAGGAGGATTGACTTATGAAGATAGGTTGGGCTTCTACTCATTGGAATTCAGAAGATTGAGAGGTGATCTTAGCGAAACGTATAAGATTATGAGGGGGCTTGACTAGGTGAATGCAGCGAGGATGTTTCCACTGATAGGGGAGACTAGTACTAGGAGGCATAATCTTCGAATAAGGGGCCGCCTATTTAAAACTGAGATGAGGAGGAATTTCTTCTCTCAGAGGGTTGTAAATCTGTAGAATTTGCTGCCTCAGAGAGCTGTGGAAGCTGGGTCATTAAATAAATTTAAGACAGAGATAGACAGTTTCTTAACCAATAAGGGAATAAGGGGTTATGGGGAGCGGGCAGGGAAGTGGAGCTGAGTCCATGATCGGATCTGCCATGATCATATTAAATGGTGGAGCAGGCTCGAGGGACCGTATGGCCTACTCCTGCTCCTATTGCTTATGTTCTTAAGTTCTTATTGAAAGTTATGGACCGAGCCTCTATCTCCTCTCTGACTCCTTTGAATAGTTGAAGGGGCAGCCATCATAACTTATCCACTTTGAGTTCTGCTAATATTTCAAAAACCAGTTCCTTTGCTACAGTTAGTGTTAGCAGTTGTTCCATGAGCTTCTCTGGTACACTTATGTTCTCATTCACACCATTATTTGTAAGAACCAATGCAAAATATTTATTAAATATCTCAGCCTTACCTTCATCTGCCACTGTTAGTCTTCTTGTATAATCCCTCCATGGTCCTAGTCTTTTATCAAATATTATTTTACTTTTTATTTCTGTACATCACAAGGATAATTGATAGACGGCCACCCACCTGCATATCATTTGCTGGCATTTTTTACATTCTCTTTTAGCCCTTTGAAATTCTGTTTTCATCCTCCTCACAACACATTTTATATTTCTCATCTTTGGTATTATTGCTTAACATTATTTATTCTCTGTTTAAATTGGAACTCCAGTACGCTTGCACCACTTTGCTCTAAACACACATTTTAACTAAATTGCACGGTGGTCATCGAAGTACTGATCTGCAGTTTTCACAGGAAAAGGAAAAGACAGATCGAAAAAGAAATAAGTCAATCCTGAAAACTCCAAATATAAATCCCATAAGATTCTGAAATCCCATGTAATAGAAACAGGACATCATTTATCACAATCTAATATCTTTAATTATAAATGGACGGACTCATGGAATGAGAGTCCCAAAGCCCCAGTTAAAATCATGCAATCCCATGTAAGAGAAAGGGAATTAGTCACCATAAAACATGAACTCAGCTCAAGATCCAATTGCTCCAAAGACCTAACTCACCTACATGTAGATTACCCTCACTCTGTTTCTCTGTCTCCAGGTGTTGCCTGGCCTGCTGACTGTTTTCAATATGTTTTGTTTTTATCACCTTGATATGTTATTTAAATGAAGCCAGACAGCTTTAGATTCCCTCTTAAAATATTGTGTCTCATTTTTGTTTGTATACCAAATATTCGGGTAAATGTATTTAACTGACAGCGCTAGCGGTGATCTCAGACTAACGGTTGTTTTGAACTGTGAAACTTCAAATGCCCATTTTCCTTTTTCTGTTTGTCTCAAATGTGATGCCTGACAACTTTATGCTAAATGGCCAAGCAAGATTGCTTCCAAAATCAAAACGGTTTTAAGTATCTAAACATTTTACTTTAGCTTACCAGGATCGGGACCTTGGACGAGAGGCGAAGTTTTTTGCTGGATGTTTGTCAGGAGTTGGTTGCAGATACCCAGTGCTCTCTCTCTCTCTCTTAGGCGATCCCTCGAATCAAGGATGACTTGCTTCCATGCCAAAAAGTGGCCCTCGTGTCCTCCTTTATATTCTCTCAACAGAATCACATGATGTTTTTTGTATCCGGATGGAATTTTACAATACATGGGACAGAATCTTTGGCAGTACTTGTTTTGACAGCAAAAATAACTTAGACATTATCCTCCCTGGCCTTTCCCCTGTGACAAGAGAAGAGTTCAGAACTTCCAAACAAAACTATTGATTATATAATGTGTAGACATGTTTAAATTAATTCCTTGTACATTGACACAGTCAACCTGTTCTATTTCAAAAGTTCTCATGGAATGTAACTCATATGTTTAAATGTGCCACAATATATTTCACCAGCCTAAGTAAAGATATTACAGCTTTTGGATTCCAGTGAACAATTTAAGCAGGTTACATTTGATGATTACAATCAGTTTGTCACTACATCGAAAAAATGTACTGTTCGTGCTGCATTGTTTCCTGATATACCCCTCGCCACCCAGCCCACATACTCGGGCTGCATTTAGTAAGTCAGCTAAGCTTAACAGTATTAAGTGATAATTATGCTGAAAGAGAAAAAAGAAAGAACTTGCATTTCTATGGCGCCTTTCACAACCTCAGGATATCCCAAACGCTTTGCAACCAATTAAATACTTTTGAAGTGTAGTCACTGTTGTAATGTAAGAAACACAGTAGTAAATTTGAGCACATTATCCCACAAACACCAATAAATGACCAGATCATCTTGTCTATAATATGTATATCATAGAATACTACATCACAGAAACAGGTAATTCAGCCCATTAGGTTTGTCCTGGAGATTTTCACCATGAGCCACCTAGTCTAAATTTTACTCAGCTGCTCTCTCGTCTCATGCCTTTTAATATCCTTTTTTTAAACAACTATTTAATTCCCTTTTAAAATAATTTGTAGACTACTTCAATAATGGTTTGTGGCACAGAATTCAACAGTTTAACCATCTCCTGTGGAAATAATTTGTTTTCTAGCTCCCATTAAGCCTTTGCCTGATCATCTTCATTTTTTGCTCTCTTATTATCATCTCGCCCACATTTGATATTTGAAGCTGTCAACTCAACAGCTGAGTCAATGGCCACTGAACTCCCATCTCAGCTTGATAAACGTGGTCCATGACCAACGTGGACCCCCATGGGCGAGCTGTCAAATGCAAAAGGTAAGCTGAAAATCATTCTTAAGTGGTTCTCAACAAGCCACTAACTACTTGAATTGTGTCCCCTGCTGTGAACCTGCCACTGTGTGTTGGGTCTGCTCAATGCTGACAGACCCGACATCGGGAAAGGTGCATGGCGGAGGTTCACAGCGGGCTCACAAAAAACTAAATCACGCTTGATCTGCTGGCTTCTTTACATAAGTTTCAAGACATGTCTGTGACACTTTAGGAGTCACACTTTGTCACTCATGTAAATATCAGCAGCAGTATATAACAGCACAGAAAGAAAGATGATAATTTCCTGCTGGTTTCTTCTGACTTTGGGGAGGTTCCAGAGATTTACAAGATTCGCAGGGAAACTTCTCCAGCAACTAAAAATACTTTCTATTTGACCTCAAGATTTGCCCAAAAGCAGTTGGACTCTGACTGACAGCAAGTTGTGCCTATTTAAAATAATTAGCTTTGGTAGCTTGAAAGGGACAAGTCACATTAAAACATCCACCTTTGCAGCATAGAACTATATTGCACATTACATGATAAAACGCCATAAGAGATCTGCGCATACATTAAAGATACATTTGAGTAGTTCTACAGCTCAGTGTTTACATTTAAAGTCAAGTTTGAAGAGATGGGAACCAGTTCCAAGTTGGAAGTAGGCAGGTAGCCAACATACTTTGTGTGGGCCTCAGGCAAAGTCTTCAGTTCCGCCATTCGGCATCTGTTCAGAAGACACATGGGAAAAGCTCAATTCAGGCAATATTCCAGAAAGTGAAATATACTGCTTTCATATGCAGGAGTTGCCTATTTTTATATTGAATATAGATATATTTATTTTGCTTGAGAAAGCTTACATTATAAATCACTGTCAAAATCTACTGCTGACATTGGCATAGTCGAAACCAACCGCCTCAATCAAATGTAGGCTGAAATAGTGATGGCTTTACCTTATGAGAGCAACATTCTTTTTCATTTGGTGCAATGATGTAAGCATCTTTTCAATCAGCAAGTTTCCCACACTTTTCACTCACAGTTGATTAATGTTTGTACCATCTCTGAAAAACCACTTATCTAACATATACACAAGTGTTACAGCCTTAAAGCTATATGTAACATTTTGGGGATTCATTGAACATTCCCCTCGGCATCAAGAAGCAATGCTTGAGGTGAATCCTCACTCCCTACGTGACCTTCTGCCCACAATATCTAGTGAATAGTTACTGCTATTAGTTCTCTGGAATTGGCAGGAGCTTCCTCACGCTCTCCCAATCTTCAGATCATAGAAGAATAACTATTATGTCAGGCCATGTGACAGTGCTATAAACCAGTGGTTCTCACACTGGGGTTCGCGGACCCCCGGGGGTCCATAGAGACTTCCCGAGGGTCCGTGGAATAAACCCCCAATCAGTGATGGGGAGCAGTAAAGTGGTCTCGGCCGCAGCAGTGGCTCGTAGTGGATCTTGAGCTTTTTGCAGACCACTTTCTGTGTCAGTCATGTTCAAACCCAATGATCTGGTCATTATCACATTGCTGTTTGTGGGAGCTTGCTGTACGCAAATTGGCTGCCGCATTTCCTACATTACAACAGTGACTACACTCCAAAAGTATCTCATTGACTATAAAGCACGTTGGGACATCCAGTGGTCATAAAAGGCGCTATATAAATGGAAGTCTTTGTTATTTCATCTGGGCAGCACTTGAATAATCAATGCAATTGTAATTTTTAAAAATTAGTGCTTTCAAATCACTATCATTTTATACGTACATACTTAAGGGATTCCCGTTGTAAATATTACCAAAGCTATATTGCAATTCATTGTCAGAATATCTTGGTACAGTATCAATACAAGGGGGCAATAAGAATTTAGATGCGGGGTCCGTGATTATTAATCCATTTGAAAAGGGATCCTTCAACCAAAAAAGTTTGAGAACCACTGCTTTAAACCATTAAATCAGGTTTATTGAAAGTAGAAATTAAACAGTAGCAGAAAGACAATACATTGGATTTTACTTTAATGAACTTAAACCTCCCGTGTACAACAATAATTTTAAAAAATCACACTTCACTGAACCTCCTAATAATATTAAGCCGAGATCAGCATCGGTAACAATTTTTACACTCAGAACATATGGGAGAACATGGCCACTCAGAAATGTGTCTCAAGTCCTCTACGCCTTTTTTTAAACTTTGAAGTTTGGCCTAATTTAATGGAAATCAATTAGGTGTTTTACACAAATGCAACTGTCAGGTTTAGCTGTCAGCCATCGCTCAGTGTTAGCAATCTTGCCTCTGAGTCAGAATGTTGTGGGTTCAAGTCCTACTCCAGAGATGTGTGCACAAATTTTAGGCTGGTACTTCAATACAATACTGTTGAAGTTGCCGTCTTTGGATGAGGCATTAAACTAAGGCCCTGTCTGCCCTCTAAGGTGGATGGAAAAACCCCACAGCAGGGGAGTTTTCCCAGGTGTCCTGGCCAAAATGTATCTCTCAACCAACACCTCTAAAACAGATTACCTGGTCATTATCTCATTTCTGTTTGTTGGACTTTGCTGTGTGCAAATTGGCTGCTGCATTTCCTACATTACAACAGAGACTACACTTCAAAAGTATTTAATTGGCTGTAAAGCGCTTTGGGACATCTTGAGGTAGTGAAAGAAACTATAGCAATACAAGTCTTTCTTTCTGAGAATTCACCAATACTTTTTCCAATTGCGCTATAGGTTCTTTTATGTCCACCTGAGAGGGTCTCAGTTTAACGTCTCGTCCAAAAGAAGGCACACCTAACAGCACAGCATTCCCCCAGCACTGCACTAAAGTGTCAAACCTAGATTGTTAGCTCAAATCTCTGGAGTTGGGCCTCAACCAATGACCTTCTGACTCAAAGCCAACAGTTCGACCACTGAGCCAAAGCTGATATCTAAGGAAATAATTCAATTGATACGATGCACAAAAAAATCTGTATTTCACATTCTGCATGTAAATAAAGGTATAGCAGTCTCTTAGGATTTCAGTCTTATCCTGTTATGGAAACAAATTGGCAGCCACATTTATCTGCATGGCAAAGCTGACTACGCTTTAACATAATTCATTGGTTGCAAAGTACTTCGAGATGTCCTGAGAATTTGAAAGACGCTATATAAATGCAAACATTTTCTTTTCCTCTTTATCTACATGCAATATATCCATGCTTTGCTTTTCCTGCCATATAAGATGCTGTGCCTTGGAACAAGAACTAATTGCCTCGTGATTACAAGGTCACTGTAAACACTATATTCAACATAAAAAATATTTATTTTTATCCTGGGAAAATTTGTGAAAAGCATATTAAAAATGTTACATAAAGAGCCACAAACTACTGGTATGTAAATAAACATGTCAAATGAGGAACTGAGCTGTAATGAGAGTCACGGGAATTCTGTGGCAACAGAGGCTGAATACTGCGAAGACCCGAGCCAGATTCTGCGACATGGGTCCATAGATTCGGCAGCAAGTCTATCAAGGGCTACGGGACATCTCAGTACAGTATTCTTTACAATACTGTATAAACCAGGGCTATACTGGAGACCTTTGTTTGGAAAATAAATATGTATTTTAAGCTGTTAAAAAAGGTAGTTTAGCCAGAGTCTCGCCTCAGCTGTTGACTGTAATAGCGGCATTCACACCTGACTGTATCATCTTTTTGATGAGGTAACAGAGAGGGTTGATGAGGGCAATGTGGTTGATGTGGTGTACATGGACATCCAAAAGACATTTGATAAAGTGCCACATAATAGGCTTGCCAGCAAAGTTGCAGCCCATGGAATAAAAGGGACAGTGGCAGCATGGATATGAATTTGGCTTAGTGACAGGAAACAGAGAGTAGTGCTCAATGGTTGTTTTTCAGACTGGAGGAAGGTACATAGTGGTGTTCCCCAGGGATCGGAACTCGGACCTTTCTTGATATATTAATGATTTGGACTTGGGTATGCAGGGCACTATTTCAAAATTTGCAGATGACACAAAACTTGGAAATATAGTGAATAGTGAGGAGAACATAAGAACATAATGATGTTCAATGTAATATTTCAGCAATTACCTTTCCATTGGATTTACAGAAGGCCCTCAACCATGCTACATAAGAAAATAAGAAATAGGAGCAGGATTATGCCATTAGGCCCCTCAAGACTACTACGCCATTCAATAAGATCATCACTGATCTTCTACCTCAACTTTACTTTCCTGCGCTGTCCCCACATCATTTGATTCCATTAATATTAAAAAATCTATCGATCCCCATCTTGAATATACTCAAAGACTGAGCCTCCACAGCCCTCTGGGGTAGAGAATTCCAAAGATACACCACCCTCTAAGTGAAGAAGTTTCTCCTTATCTCAGTCCTAAATGGCCAACCCCTTTTTCTGAGACTGTGCCCCCTGGTTCTAGACTCCCCAGCCAGAGGAAACATCCTCCCTGCATCTACCCTGTCAAGCTTTGTAAGAATTGTGTATGTTTCAATCAGATCACTTCTCATTCATCTAAAATTTAGAGAATATAGGCCGAGTATACTCAATCTCTCCTCATAGGACAACCCCTCCACCCCACCCCACCCCATCACAGAAATCAGTCTGGTGAACCTTTGTTGCTTTCCTTCTACAGCAAGTATATTCTTCCTTAGGTAAGGAGACCAAAACTGTACACAATATTCCAGGTGCCATCTCATCAGGGCCTTATATAATTGCAGTAAGACATCTTTATTCTTACACTCAAATCTTCTTGTAATAAAGGCCAACATACCATTTGCTTTCTTAATTGCTTGCTGTACCTGCAAGTTAAGTTTCAGTAATTTGTGTACAAGGACACCCAGGTCCCTCTGAATATCAACATTTCCCAATCTCGCACCATTTAAAAAATATTCTGCTTTTCTAATTTTCCTACCAAAGTGGATAACTTCACATTTCTCCACATTATATTCCATTTGCCATGTTCTTGTCCATTCACTTAGCGTGTCTATAGTCCCTTGAAGCCTCTTTGCATTCTCCTCACAACTTACATTCCAATCTAGCTTTGTATCATCAGCAAACTTGGATATATTACATTCGGTCCCCTCATCTAAGTCATTGATATAGATTGTGAATAGCTGAGGCCCAAGCACTGATCCTTACGGCACTCCATTAGTTACAGTCCACCAACCCGAAAATGACCCGTTTATTCCTGTTTTCTGTCCGTTAATCAATCCTCAATCCATACTACTATTTTACCCTCAATCCCATAAGCCCTAACTTTGTCATCGAATGCCTTCTGAAAATTCAAATACACCACATCCACTGGTTCCCCCTTATCTATTCTACTAGTTAAAACCTCAAAAAACTCAATAGATTTGTCAAACATGGTTTCCCTGTCATAAATCTGTGTTGGCTCTGCCCAATCCTATTATTATTTTCTAAGTGTCCTGTTACCACGTCCTCAATAATAGATTCTAACATTTTCTCTACAACTGATATCAGGCCAGCTGGTTGTAGTTCCAACTTTCTCTCTCCCTCCTTTCTTAAATAACAGGGTTACATTCGCTGCATTCCAATCTGCGGAAACCATTCTAGAATCTGGAATTTTGTAAGATGACATGCACTATCTCTATCGCCACCTCTTTCAAAACCCTAAGATGTTGGCCATCAGGTCCAGGGGATTTATCGGCTTTCAGTCCCATTAATTTCTCCAGTACTATTTTTTTTACTAATACTCAATTTTTTTAGTTCCTCATTCTTGTTACACCCTTGGTTCTTCACTATTTCTGGGAGGTTTTTTGTGGGTTTTTTAATTCCGTGAAGACAGACACAAAGTATTAATTTCTCTGCCATTTCCTTATTTCCCATTATAATTTCACCTGTTCCAGCCTGTAAGAGTCACACATTTACTTTTGCTAACCTTTTCCTTTTTCCATACCTGATACACTAATAATAAAGGATGAAACTGAGTTCTGTGAACAATGAGTAAGTGTGACCTTAGCTCCTTTAATAAGACTCCAGAGTGCAGGTACCTCGTGGGTGGCCTGCTTATATACAGTGCTCTCAAGGGATGCTGGGATTCCTTGGCATTCCAACAGGTAGACCCTCTGGTGGTGGTATAATACAGGTTGCAAAGGGATAAATACATAACATCACTCCCTTGTAAAGTTACTAGTACACTTATTTACAGGGTGAGACGATCTGGGGCTTTTCGCTCCCTTGTCGATCGTCTCAGTACAAATACAGGTGTGGATGAGTTGATTAGTTCTTCACTGGGCTGCTGGGGATGGTGAGTTCGGCTTCATGGTCAACCATGATGTCGGTTGCCATTTGTGTGTGTGTTGAAGTGTCAAAGTTAGTGGTGTCTTCTTCGGGTTGTTCATAGCTGTTGGTGAACCGCAATTTGATTTGATCCAAATGTTTTCTGCACGTTAGTCCATTTGCCAATTTGACCTGAAACACCCTACTCCCCTCTTTGGCTATGACCGTGCCAGCGAGCCATTTGGGACCATGTCCATAATTGAGTAAAAACACAAGGTCATTGACTTCAATACTGCATGACAAATTTGCGCAGTCATGGTACATACTTTTTTGATGTCGCCTGCCCTCCACATGATCATGGAGATCAGGGTGGACAAGAGAGAGCCTTGTTTTGAACATCCTTTTCATAAACAGCACGGCTGAGGGAACCCCGATGAGTGACTGGGGTCTGGTGCGGTAGCTGAGCAGTACTCGGGACAGTCGGGTCTGCAGGGAGCCTTCTGACACACGTTTCAAGCTTTGCTTGATGGTCTGAACTGCCCGTTCTGCCTGGCGTTGGATGCGGGCTTGATCAAATGGGAACGTGCTTGATCCCATTGTAGGTCATGAATTCCTTAAATTCAGCACTGGTGAAACACGGCCCATTGTCGCTGACTAGGACAGCAGGCAGGCCGTGCATGGCTTTCGATGGTGGCGGTGGACATGCTTGCAGACATTATTGCACATTCAATCCATTTCGAATAAGCATCCACGACAACCAAGAACATTTTGCCTAGAAATGGGCCCGCATAGTCCACGTGGATCCTCGACCACGGTTTGGAGGGCCACGACCACAAACTTAGCGGTGCCTCTTTAGGTGCATTGCTCAGCTGAGAGCAAGTGTTGCACTGGCGCACGCATGACTCTAAATCTGAGTCGATGCCGGGCCACCACACATGGGATCTGGCTATGGCTTTCATCATTACAATGCCTGGGTGGGTGCTGTGCAGCTCACAGATGAACATATCTCTGCCTTTCTTGGGCAAGACCACGCGATTACCCCACAATAGACAGTCCGCCTGCAAGGACATTTTGTCTTTGCGCCTGTGGAACGGCTTAATCATCTCTTGCATCTCCTCTGGGACACTGGACCAGCTCCCATGGAGGACACAGTTTTTTTTACCAAGGACAGCAAAGGATCCTGGCTGGTCCATGTCCTGATCTAGCAAGCTGTAACAGGTGACTTTTCGTTTTCGAATGCATCCATTACCATGAGCAAGTCCGCAGGCTGTGCCATTTCCACCCCGGTGGTGGGCAATGGTAGCCGACTGAGAGCATCAGCGCAGTTCTCTGTGCCCAGTCTGTGGCGGATTACACAGTTGTATGCCGACAGCGGAACGTCCATCTTTGGATGCAGGCAGAGGCATTGGTGTTAATCCCTTTGCTCGCAGAGAACAGCAATATTGAGCGGCTTGTGGTCAGTTTCAAGCTCAAACTTGAGACCAAACAAGTACTGGTGCATTTATTTTACCCCGTAAACGCACGCCAGAGCCTCTTTTTCAATCATGCTGTAGGCCCTTTTGGCCTTGGACAAATTCCTGGACACATAAGCGACCAATTGCAAAATCCCCGATTCGTTAGCCTGTTGTATCACACACCTGACCCGTATGATGACGTATCACAAGCCAGCATGAATCATTTACACAGGTTATACAGGACAAGCAGTTTATTTGAACACAACAGATTTCTGGTTTTCTCAAAAGCAGCTTCTTGTGAATTATCACATACCCGGTCATCTCCCTTGTGCAGTAGCACATGTAGGGGTTCTAGCAGGGTGCTGAACCCAGGTAGGAAATTACCGAAATAGTTAAGGAGTCCCAGGAACGACCGCAGCTCCGTCTGTGGTCTCGGCGAGTTCTTGATGGCCTCCGTCTTGCCGTCGGTGGGTCTGGTGCCGTCTGCAGAGATTCTTCTTCCCGAAACTCGACTTCCAGTGCCAGGAAAACACACTTCAAGCATTTCAAACTGAGCCCCATGCGATCCAACCGACTAAGAATCTTGTCCTGATTCTTCAAGTGCTCAATGGTGTCCCGAACTGTAACCAGTATGTTGTCCTGGAAAACAACGGTGCGAGGAACCAACTTTAGCAGGTTCTGCATGTTCCATTGGAAGATTGCCGCGGCCAACCGAATCCCGAACGGGCATCTGTTATAGATGAATAGACCCTTTGTGCGTGTTGATGCAGGTGAGGCCTTTCAAAGACTCCTCCAGCTCATGCGTCATGTCGACCGAGGTCAGGTCCAACTTGGTGAATGTCTTCCCTCCAGCCAGGGTCGCAAATAGGTCGTCTGCCTTGGGTAGCAGGTACTGGTCCTGTCGCGAAAAACGGTTAATCATTATTTTATAGTCCCCACAAATTCTGACTGTACCGTCCTCTTTAAGTACCGGGACAATCGAACTGGCCCACTTGTTAAATTCCACCAGCGCGATGATACCTTCTCACTGCAGCCTGTCCAGCTCAATTTCCACTTTCTCACGCATCATATATGGTACCGCCCGTGCCTTGTGGTGGATGGGTCGCGTACCGGAAACCAAATGGATCTGCACTTTCGCCCCCGAGAAGCTTTCAATGCCTGGTTCGAATAACGATGGAAATCTGCTCAGAACTGGGCACATGAGGCATTGTCGACGGACGAAAGTGCTTGGATGTCGCCCCAGTTCCAGTGGATTTTTCCCAGCCAGCTTCTGCCAAACAATGTGGGGCCATCCCCGGCACGATCCACAGCGCGCGTTCGTGTACTGCTCCATCATAGGAGACTTTGACTTCTGCACTGCCGATTACAGGGATTAGTTTCTTGGTGTACGTCCTTAGTTTGGTATTAATAGGGCTGAGCTTGGGCCTGTGTGCCTTGTTACACCACAGCCTGTCGAAGGCCTTTTTGCTCATTACGGACTGTTCAGTTCCATAGATACTGGAATTCCGTTCAGTTCAACTTTTAATATTATTGGTGGATATTTCATGGTGAATGTGTGTACCCTGTACACTTCTGCCTCCTTGGTACAAGTCTCCAATTCAGCCTGATCCACAGTGGATCGATCTTCCTCTGCAACGTGGTGGTTTGCAGGGTTTGCAGCTCGCCTGCACATTCGCTGGAGGTGTCCCATTGTTCTGCAGCCGTTGCACACATAGTGTTTGAAGCGGCATTGATGGGCCCGATGATCACCTCCACAACGCCAACAAGGTGTTAACTGCCTCGCATTAATGATTGATGGCGGACTCTGGGTCATCTGAGGCTCTGCCATGTATATTCCTGCTCGAAAACGACGTTACTTTGTGCACAGTACTGGCCGAAACCTCTTTACTCTGCGAAATCTGTATGGTGTTGTCACAGGTGGACATAAATGCCTGGGCTATCGTTATGGCTTTGCTTAGATTCGGAGTTTCAACATTCAACAGTTTGCGAAGGATTACCTCATGGCCAATGCCCAGTCCAAAAAGTCTCTCAGCATTTGTTCTAGGAATCCCTCAAATTCGCAATGTCCTGCGAGGCGCCTTAGTTCGGTGACATAGTTCGCCATTTCCTGGCCCTCCGATCGTTAACACGTATAGAATTGATATCTCGCCATCAAAACGCTTTCCTTGGGATTTAGGTGCTCCTGGACCAGTGTACACAAATATTCATAGGATTTAGTTGTTGGTTTTACCGGAGCTAGAAGATTCTTCATGAGACCATAGGTTGTTGCCCCACAGACAATTAGGAGGATTGCCCTTCGTTTGGCAGCGTTCTCATCCCCTTCCAGCTCATTGGCCACAAAGTATTGGTTGAGTCTCTCCACAAAGGCCTCCCAATCATCCCCTTCTGAGAACTTCTCCAGGATATCAACTGTCCTTTGCATTTTCGCGTGGTTATTCGTTACCTCGTCGCCAATTGATACGCTCATAATAAAGGATGAAACCGAGTTCTGTGAACAATGAGCAAGTGTGACCTAAGCTCCTTTAATAAGACTCCAGCGTGCAGGCACCTCGTGGCTGACCTGCTTATATACAGTGCTCCCAAGGGATGCTGGGATCCCTTGGGACTCCAACAGGTAGGCCCTCTGGTGGTGGTGTGACACAGGTTGCAAAGGGTTAAATATATAACAATACCTATAGAAGCTTTTACCATCTGTTTTTATGCCTCTTGCTAGTTTACTCTCATATTCTATTTTCCCCTTCATTATCAATTTCTTGGTCGTCCTTTGCTGAATTCTGAAATGCTCCCAATCCTCAGGCTTACTGTTCTTTTTGGCACCATTATAAGCCTCTTCCTTTGATCTAATACTATCTTTAACTTCTCTTGTTAGTCATGGTTGGACTACTTTTCCTGTGGAGCTTTTGTGCCTTAAAGGAATGTATGTTTGTTGTAAACTATGTATTCATTCTTTAAATGCTAGCCATTGCTCTTCTACCATCATACCTTTTAATGTAACTGTTTTTCTTGATATATATTAATGATTTGGACTTGGGTGTACAGGGCACTATTTTAAAATTTGCAGATGACACAAAACTTGGAAATATAGTGGACAGTGAGGAGGATATTGACAGTCTTCAAGAGGAGATAGACAGGCTGGTGAAATGGGTGGTCACATGGCAGATGAAATTTAACGCAGAAAAGTGTGAAGGGATATATTTTGGTACAAAAAATTTCGGTCCCACATTCCACCAATTCTTCGCTTTGTGCTAGAACCTCCACTTTTGTGGTTATCGCCCAAAAGTGGGTGATATTGCCAGCATGGGCGTAAAAAAGGGTTTTCAGATCGCCAGCTTCTCGCCCATTCACAAACCACCTAGTCCCCACTTTTGAAAATGGGCGTTACCGCGAGCGATATAAAATAGACGGGGGCGTTAAATTTTTTTGACCTTCTGCCGTAAATTGTGGCCATCCTTAGCAACGGCATGGCAACGCTCGATTCCCGCAATTCTGGAAGTCAAGGGTCACTATGACATGCGCAGAAGAGGAGACAGAGAGAGAGGGAGCTCAGAGGGACTGAAGGCGTGTGTGGGTGTGGTGTGGCTGCATTGGGAGGAAGGAGGGAGACTTTAGAGCTTCACAGCAAGTAGGCAAACAAAAAGTAGCTGTTACCAGCCACATATTTGACCGAATTTGGCCTACAATGGAGCGAGAGGAGGAGGCATCACAGCACACTGTGGCGACTGATGCTGGAGAGAGCAGAGAAGTGGGACAGGAGCACATTGGAGGGCGCAAAAGAGCCAGGAGGTTCTCGGACGGTTCTGCAGGAGGTTGAGTCACGCTAGTGTGATTTGACACAAGGAGGGCGTGGGAAGCCCACCGCAAAGGCCTACCAGAAGTTATGGACCGAGATAGCAGAAGTGGTCTTGTCGGCGACCAACGAGGTGCGTGCCGGCAACCAATGCCGCAAATAATGGAAGAACCTTGTGGGATCCGCAAGAGTAAGTATTACATTGATTTACATGTACTTATGTATTTATATAATTTGATTTGTAACAGTCATGAGTGACCATCAGCAGATATGAGGTCTTGCACTTTTACCAGGAATGTTTTACTCAAACCCTGCGGTCGCGGTGTACGTCTTTAGGTAAAGAATGATAATGATCATAATAATCATGATTACATCTGTCGGTTCTGTGTTGTATCAATCTCTGTGACAGTACCTAGCAATGATATCATGCAATGATCTCATGCCATGTCGCCCTGTCACCTTTTACAGAAGAAGCTATCGATGACGAGGTCCGTGCTGAGACGAACGGGTGGGAGGGCCACCAGTCCCCAGCAACATCACTGACCTGGAGGAGCGGGTGTTCGCACTCGTGGGGAAGCACCCCCGCACAACAACAGACGCATCTGCAGACCCTGAAGTGATGCCATGTGAGTAAAGCTTACACCATTGCGTCATGTAAAGTCTATAGATGCCACATCCACTCATATCCGAACAATCATATATGATAGATGATTTCTAAAATTGTCATAGAAATAATGCTGGCCTAATGAAAATCATTGCAATGCACAATATGTTGATGGTGATGAAATGTGATGTCTGCGATAATTTTGATAGCGGTGGTGCTTTTGGCATGCATATGCCATGTGTAGCGCTGGACTCACCTTGTGACCCGAGCACCCACTTCTCCTCCTCTAATAACCTCATTTGTGTTTTGCAGCTCAGCCAGCAATGCCACGGAGGCCAGAAGGTGGGGGCGCGGGGCAGGTGTCGGCAGACGATCCTCCTACATCTGGTGCTGAGGAGCTCCGATTCTCACCCGTCAATCCGCTGGGTCTGTTCTTCACGGATGTGAGCGCGGACTTCAAAGAACCTGCATCGCCAGAACCTGCTCCAGAAGCCATTACACCCCAAGGCCTTCTAGTGGTCCTCCGGTCATTCCTGCCTCCACTCTGGAGGTACCAGCCCCAAGCACCTCGCCACATGGCACCCGATTTGTCCCCAGGATGGCGCTGACCCCGCGGAGGTCTCGTGGACACGGCAGGTCTGTTCCACGAGCGCGACATGAGAGTGGAGAGATAGTACAGTTGTCCAGGAGGACTGTAGGCATTGGTGACTAGTTCATCGAAGCATTGGGGGGGCCTAGCCCGACAGCTGGCCACCATGACCGAGTACATTCAGTGCATGGCAGAGGCACTGGATGCGATAGCCAGGAACACTGCTGCCACAGGCCTCCCAGTGGCACTCCACCCCTAGGTTCCGCACCACCACTGTGAACAGATGAGAGCAAGGACCAAGATCCTGCTTCTGCGTCAGAGAATGTTGCCCCCTCGGCACCCACCGCTCCCGTACCCGTGAAACCACCGCATCTGCCTTCATCCCCCCCCCCCAATGAGGCATAGCATGAGGAGCTCCTCGGCCAGGTGCCGTGGAGCGAGGAGGGGAAGAGATAGAGGTGGGGAGAATAAGGGGAGGGGGGAAGGAAAGTGAGGTACATGTGCGCAGGTGATGGCTGTGTTATATCTCCATCTGGGTGTATGCAATTTGTCGCAATGTATGGGGCCTGGGGAGCACGCTCCTGCTTTGCCTTTGTATTCTGTGTTGCTGGACATGTTGAAAATGTGATTGATGTCAATGGTGGAAACAGTGGTGTGGATGGGGGTTGGTTGTTATTAGTGTGATACGTATGATTTCAGACCAATGCTGGTATTAAAATTTTGTTATTGAACAGAACCTTGTTGCGCATTGTCTCAGAAAGCTGGACCATTACACACTGGTGATTCCTTACCATGAAAGGGTTAAATACAACTTAACATCAATCAACGTAAACCTTAACTGGCACCAAGGTGATGGGCACCATTGATGTCTGAGCTGCACACACACAGCAGTGTGTCAGTGTTGTCACTCACAGCAGCGCTCTTTCAGTCAAATCTTTCAGATATCAGCTCCTCACGTAAGAGTGGGATTTAACAAATGCCAGTCACACCGCTGGCGTTCATTCCGGTTAATTCCACTTTTTGTGGGCAGTTTTTTGGGCGAGCGATATTATGGGTGATATGTGTGCGAGGTGGTGAAATTGATGCTGGGTGATCTCTTGGATAAATATGCTCTTCACGATAAAAAAACAATCGGCGGGTGTTAATATTGAATCTCTGCGTTAATTCCGTGCGGAAAGTAACGCTGGGCGATATTATAGATGTTGATTTCGCCCATTCTGCTCATTCCGCCCCAAAAAAGTGGGCAGGCGGTAATATATTTTCCCGGTGTTAAGCACATGGGGAAAGTAACGCTCGCCGATAAGTTTCCTAAAAATGCCCGTCAGTTTCCATTTTGTGCCAAAATGGGAGATATATGGGCGTTATACATCATTTCAGCAGTAAAATTGGCGTTACGTGGGCATTAAGCATGCAAAACAAATGGAGGTTCTTGCCCCATGTCTCTTTGCCAGGTCTTAACTGTATAATGCTACAATGTACTATAATAGCAAGTAATCATGGACTTAAAACATTTCTCCAGCTCTCCTTACCATTATCCATTTTACGGATATTCTTGATAAGTATCATTTCCCACTAGCTTACAGTCATCCCAATGTCATTTTGATCTCCACCCTGAATTTTAGAAATCCAAATCCTATATCCTACCTGACTTTTAATTTCAGTCCCTCTGATGGGTACCAGTACCTTTAACTCTATATTGTTTCATTAAAAGTCAGTTTCACTATGGAGCATTTATATCAGTGCCTTGAATAAAATTTGTCTGACTCTCCTGAGTCACATTAATCATTTCCTATCGTGCTTGTTATGTATCTCACACTACTGTATATAACTGTATCTTAACATGCTATACACGACTGTAACTAGATATGACCTGTAACCACAAGCATACTTTACCACCAGGAGTGCACTTGCAGGAGACACTGCATACCTGTTCCACACAGGTATATAAAGGCAGGTCTCAGGCAAGTGTGGCACTCGAGAGCTGTGAAATAAAGGTGCAGGTCCAGAGTGACCTTGACTTCAGCATGTGCCTCGTGTAAGTCTGTACTGCAGGGTCAGGACTTTACAGTGGCGACGAGTTACGGGATCACAGAATCCACAGAATGGCTACCAACGGCTCAGATGAGAAATACAATGCTGGAGACAATTGGGGGGACTTTATAGAAAGGCTCCAGCAAAGCATTGTAACCAAAGACTGGTTGGGCGATGATAAGGCAGATAAGAGAAGAGCCCATCTCTTGACCAGCTGTGGCTCGAAAACATACGCCTTAATGAAGGACCTGCTGGCACCCGAGAAACCAGCAAGCAAGTCGTTTGAGGAGTTGAGCACACTGGTGAGAGACCACCTGAAGCCAGCAAGCAGCCTACACATGGCCAGACACAGGTTCTACAATGACAGACGCTGTGTGGGCCAGAGCATACCCGACTTTGTGGCGGAACTTCGGAGGCTGGCTAGTTTATGTGAGTTCTCCGATGAACTAAGGAAAGAAGTACTGAGATACTTTTTCATTGAAGGAATAGGCCACGCAGGCATATTCCGAAAGCTTATTAGAGACCAAGAACTTGACCCTAGAGGCAGCAGCACTGGTCGCACAGACATTCTTGGCAGGAGAAGAAGAAACGAGGTTGATCTACACTGCAGGTACAACAACTAACGAAACATCGGAACAAGGGGCTCACAGCGTGAAACAAGCCGCTACCCCCACACACAGACAAAGGCAGGAGAGTAGGCCCTCAACAGCAGGCAGTGGCGCCAGAAGCCATCAAGGGACACATGACCGGCCGTTCACACCTCATCAACCCACAATGCGAGCAATCAACTACAAACTGAGAGAAGCTCAAGAGAGATCAGCCAGACGCAGCTCATCCTTCGGAAACAATGGAAGCGGTCTGTGCTGGAGATGTGGGGGAAGGCACTCAACAAGGGGGTGTCGATTTCAGCATGCTGTTTGCAGAAACTGCAACTATACAGGGCATCTGGCTCGCATGTGCAGAAAAACAGCAGCTCGGCTGGTATACGAATCGGAAGGGTCGGAAAGCGGACCAGAAGATGGTGGGGACAGTGCCCGGGACACCGGGGTACAGCGGATCAACACGATCAATGTCCATCGTTCTCACAACAAGACGCCTCCAATAATGATGAGGGTACTGCTCAACGGGATACCCGTCAACATGGAACTGGACACGGGAGCTAGTCAATCTCTCATGAGCATCCAACAATTTGAACAGCTGTGGCCGCACAAAAGCAACAGATCAAAACTCACAAGGATCGACACCAAACTAAGGACCTATACCAAAGAAATCGTCCCAGTCCTTGGCAGCACCATGCTCTCAGTCACACACAAAGGACAGTGAACCGACTTCCCCTGTGGATTGTCCCCGGAGATCTCCCAGCACTGTTGGGGAGAAGCTGGTTGGCAAAACTAAATTGGAAATGGGATGATGTTCACGCCATGTCATCAGAGGAACGGACCTCCTGCTCAACAGTTCTAAGTCGTTTTGAACATCTCTTTCAGCCAGGTGTGGGCACATCAAAGGGGCTAAAGTTAAAATCTACATCACACAGGATGCCAGACTGGTCCATCACAAGGCCAGAGCTGTGCCTTATGTGATGAGGGAAAAGATTGAACACAAAATGGACCGGCTTCTGCGGGAAGGCATTATCTCACCCGTGGAATTTGGCGACTGGACAAGTCCCATCGTCCCCGTCATGAAGCCTGATGGATCCGTATGAATCTGTGGGGATTACAAGTCTACCACAAACAGAGTTTCCCTACAGGACCAATACCCGCTGCCCAGAGCGGAGGACCTATTTGCCACATTGACTGGAGGAAAACTTTTCTCGAAACTAGATCTCACATCTGCGTATATGACGCAAGAACTGACCGAAGAGTCTAAGCTACTCACCACCATCAACACACATCGAGGCCTTTTTATGTACAATCGATGCCCATTCGGCATCAGGTCGGCAGCTGCTATATTCCAGCGCAACATGGAGAGTCTGCTCAAGTCCATCCCGGGGACGGTTGTGTTTCAAGATGACATACTCATCACGGGCAGGGACACCGACGCCCATCTCCGCAATTTGGAGAAAGTACTAAGTCGATTGGATTGGGTAGGCCTAAGAGTTAAGAAATTCAAGTGTCTGTTTCTTGCGCCCGAGGTTGAATTTTTGGGCAGAAGGATTGCCGCTGATGGAATCCGCCCAACCGAATCCAAAACCGAAGCAATTCATCTGGCACCCAGGCCCCGGAATGTCTCAGAACTGTGCGCCTTTCTCGGGCTACTCAATTACTTTGGGAACTTTATGCAGAACTTGAGCATGCTGCTGGAGCCTCTCCACGTGCTACTCAGGAAGGGTTGCGATTGGTTTTGGGGGGACGCCCAAGAACGCGCCTTCAATAAGGCACGCAACCTTCTATGTTCCAACAGTGTTTTAGCCTTTTTTGACCCAAGTAAAAAGCTTGTTCTTACATGTGATGCATCAGCGTACGGGCTCGGGTGCGTTTTACAGCAAGTCAATGATGCGGGTAAATTACAACCCATTGCTTATGCCTCCAGGTCACTTTCGCGGGCAGAGTGCGGGTACGGTATGATTGAGAAGGAGGCGCTCGCGTGCGTCTACGGTATCAAAAAGATGCACCAATATCTTTTCGGGGCCAAGTTCACATTACAAACCGACCACAAACCCCTCACGTCCCTGCTATCCGAGTGCAAGGCAATAAACGCCAATGACTTGGCACACATTCAACGGTGGGCACTCATGCTGGCGTCTTACGACTACACAATAAGGCACAGACCAGGCACAGACAACTGTGCCAGCGCGTTTAGCAGGCTACCCCTGGTGACCACGGAAGGGTCCAACGAACAGGACTGTGAGATGGTCATGGCAATCAATGCCTTTGAATCCACAGGTTCGCCCATGACGACTCGCCAAATCAGAGCCTAGACAACCAGTGACCCCACATTATCCTTCGTCAAAAGATATGTGTTAACTGGTGACTGGGAGGCTCGCGATGCCTGCCCCGAGGAGATCAAACCTTTCCATAGGCGCATGCATGAGCTATCACTACAAGCAGACTGCCTGATGTGGGGCAGCCGAGTGGTTATGCCTCTGCGAGGCAGAGAGGCATTTATCTGGGAGCTCCACCGCGAGCACCCGGGGATTGTTCTCATGAAGGCCATAGCCAGATCTCACGTCTGGTGGCCTAGCATTGACGCAGACTTGGAGCTCTGCATCCGGCGGTGCACCATTTGTGCCCAACTCAGTAATGCCCCCTAAGCCCCTGGCCCACCAAACCGTGGTCGCAGGCGCATGTAGACTCTGCGGGCCCATTCATGGGCAAAATGTTCCTCGTAGTCGTCGATGCATTTTCAAAGTGGATCGAGTGTACCATTTTAAACTCGAGCACCACCTCCACCACTGTGGAGAGCCTGAGAACCATGTTTGCAACGCATGTAATTCCTGACATATTGGTCAGTGATAATGGTCCGTGCTTCACCAGCACAGAATTTCAAGATTTTATAGCTGACCATGGCATAAATCACATTAAGGCAGCACCATTCAAGCCGGCCTCCAATGGCCAGGCGGAGCGAGCAGTGCAAATCATTAAACAAGGCATGCTAAAAATCCAAGGTCCCACGCTGCAGAGCCGCCTGTCGCGACTGCTGCTGGCATACAAATCTCATCCGCATTCGTTGACTGGGGTTCCCCCCGCGCAACTATTGATGAAACAGACCTTAAAGACTAGGCTCTCGTTAATCCTCCCAGACATGCATGAAATTTTTGCGGCAAAGCGCCGGAAGCTAACCGAGTACCATGACCGAAATTCGAAGGGGAGGTGGAATGAGATAGGGGACAAAGTATTTGTGCTAAACTATGGCAGGGGTCCCAAATGGCTTGCAGGGACAGTAACAGGCAAGGAAGGAAACAGGCTACTCGTTGCACAAATGTACAATGGCCAAACCTGCCGGAGGCATGTAGACCAAGTAAAAAGTAGATTCACCAACAACACTGCAGAACCAGAGGCAGACTACAATGTGGAACTCACACCACACCTGGTGGACAGACAGGGGGAACAACCTGAGGAAAGGGCAGTCTGAACAGACAGCCCAGGCGAGATACCAGCAATCACACCGAAAGAAAAACAGGCACCAAGGCAAACAACGGAACCACAACTAAGATGCTCCACGCAAGAGTGTAGATCACCTGAGAGACTGAATCTATAAAGACAATAAGACCTTGGGGGAGGGTGATGTCATGTATCTCACACTACTGTATATAACTGTATCTTACCATGCTATACATGACTGTAACTAGATATGACCTGTAACCACAAGCATACTTTACCACCAGGGGTGCACTTGCAGGAGACACTGCATACCTGTTCCACACAGGTATATAAAGGCAGGTCTCAGGCAAGTGTGGCACTCGAGAGCTGTGAAATAAAGGTGCAGGTCCAAAGTGACCTTGACTTCAGCATGTGCCTCGTGTAAGTCTGTACTGCAGGGTCAGGACTTTACAGTGCTGTTGTCAAATACTTGAGCATGTCTGAGACCCATTCTTCAGTGCATTTTCACCATGCATTTCCGCATGCTAGTTGCCTTGTGCGCAACATAGCACACTTGCACACAAGGTGTGGTATCCCAATATCATACCACACTTTGAGATCAGATACAAGCCATTCCTGGGTTTTCAATTATCTTATCAAACGATCAGTGGTCTTCTTCTTATCTCTCCTTGCATGGTCCCAATGTTTAGGGTAGTGGCCAGGCTATCAAATACATTTTCCTCATTGTTCAGACAAAGACAGAAACATCTCCAAGAGAAACCTTTTAATTAATAACTCTCACCTACACTTTCCTAACTTTCAATATAATTTACATTGATACCAAATTAAAAACCCTTTCAAGAGTTTTATGTTAATCAGGGATTCACTTGCACACATCTTCCTAACTCCTGTTTGAGTTCTTGAAACTCACTCACAATCACTTAGGAAATGACTTTAGCAACATTCCTATTTATTACTCTTCCATTTCTTTCAGGAGCCCCGGAGAAACTTCTATTATTCAATACAATGTGATCTTTACCATATAACCTCTTAATGGACCTTCTATTCCTTAAAATATTGTCATTCCAGTCTCCCCCCCCCTCCCCCCCCAAAAAAAAACATCTTTATTAACACAGTTTAAACACAACCACACAGACTGGAGCTTTTCAAAAAATAAAATTTGAACTATCCCCTTAAATTTCTGATAAATTTCCCTTCCCAAGTGCTTGAGCAGCAACTCATTTCAATTTATCTAATAAATTTTAATTTCACAAAAATTATGTGCAGGCTTTGTGATTTAACAAACGAAAACAAAAGTATTTGCCATGCGTTTGGATATAAGTTCTTTATCATCCTTCTCGAGCAATCTGTCTTGAAATATAATACATACCAAATAGTAAACTCCAAGCATTAAAAAAGCAAAGTCTTCACTCCAATTTTGCTACCATGCTGTGACATTCGCGATCCATCACCGTTTACAGATAAAAAGTTAAACTCTGAACATTACTGGAGCTCACACGGCACTGTTCCAGCAAAGTTCAAGCTCTGTAACACCTTGAAATAATGTCTATATCAAAGGACCCCTCTTGGTAATCTTGCACCATCAGCAGTTATATGGCCCCCTGCTTAAAAGGAAAAAAACAGAAAATCCAATGTGGCTTTCCTACGAGCCCAATGGGTTAATTGGTCATTTGTCAATTTCTGATTCACCTGTCACTGTAGGAAACATCTATTCAAATTCAAAAACTTCAGATTTTAAAACTCCCCAAATATTTACATTCAACTATGGCAAAGTTGTTGCATACTGAATTAAAACAGGGTTCACAGCTGCTTGTGAAAAGAACTAACTTTCATTTTTGCATTTCAAAAGTTGACAGACACAGACATAAAAACTTAATAAGCAGGAGTAGACCATTTGGTCCCTCGAGCCTGCTCCACCATTCAATAAGATCATGGCTGATCTGATCATGGACTCAGCTCCACTTCCGTGCCCGCTCCTCATAACCCCTTATCCCCTTATCGTTTAAGAAACTGTCTATTTCTGTCTTAAATGTATTCAATGTCCCAGTTTCCACAGCTCTCCGAGGCAGTGAATTCCACAGATTCACAACCCTCTGAGAGAAGAAATTTCTCCTCATCTCAGTTTTAAATGGGCGGCCCCTCAACTCTTGGAACTGGGGAATCCTCCGAATACCACCAGGCTTCATCAATTTCTGTCTCTGCTTGGCAAGCTAATACTGCCACCTGCTGCCCTCCCACTTCCTTCACAGGATGCAGGGTGGTAGAGGCAACTCTAACTATTATGCTTGCTCGGATCTCCGCCATTTTTGCTTTCTGCAGTTTGAATAATCCTTTCTCTAGATCGTGATTATGGTTCTGTTCATCAGCAAGATGCTGATCCAGTTTCAGAACAGCCCTGGCTGCTCCAAGCGCCTGAAATCGGCAGTTCTCTACTTCTTTCCTTGCTGCTGTTCACTGCTCTGTAAGTTCTGAGACTTTTTTATCTTTAGCCTTAGTTTTTTCTGGTAACTTTTGAATCCCCAGCATTAGACACTGTAAAACTAACGCTTGTCTCTTTCTATCACTTTTTAATGGTAACACCTTAATCTTTTTTAACCGGACACTCTCCACTAAGGACTGCCCTGTCTCTCTCCATCTTCCTGTCATTGTTTCCTGCCTTATCCCCCAAGGTCCCCCTTTAGCCTCAATCCATTCACTAATAAATGATCGGACCGCATCTGGAATATTCCCTGATCCTCCCATTACTAACTGGAGATCCCGTTAAGTCACGACAACTAAGAGAATACTCATCCCTCAAACTGATGTGTGGGAAACACTTCTTCGAACCGACTTCGACTTTAACGAACTTCACCGGCTCCGACTTTAATGAACTCAGCCAACGAAATTTTGAAAAAAAATCACGTCAGACCAACTGTGACTAACAAAACTCTAAAAAAAAATCACGTCGGACCAACTCAGCCAACGAGATTGGGAAAAATGATATCGGGTAACCAAGATGTTGCACTGCTTCCTTGCTCTTTTTCATTTCGTTGCTTTAAACATTAGATTACACACACACTCAGTTGTAGTAATGGCAGGATCAGGTCGTTAGTTAAACTTTATACCTACGTAAAAAAACAATATGAAAGTTACTGAGACATGCACTTCACAAAACTAGTGCATGCTTCCTGCTCTTAAGACACACGTTCCGTTTTCCTGTATCTCTGCTGAAACAGTGTTCACTCACATCTCTTATACAAAATCAGGTCTTTGATCTCTATATTCCAAACATACTATCAATAAATTATGTTAAATCAAAAGTACATACAAATACTAACAGAATGACAATGTAAACTAAACAACCAGTCACTCAATGACCTGAAATTGGTTTATTGCCACAATTGACTCTTGCTATGAATTTTATTACTATAAACATACAGGTGACCAAATTGACACATTCGAATGGCTTTCCTGTGGAGACAGCCTCTCCTTTGATCTCGTACCTAATTTACAATCTATGCTCATCAGAAAAGGTGCTTGAATTTTTAACCCAGCATGTGTTATCTCAGACTGCGCCAAAAGCAAGGTATTCAGGAAATACAGGATTTCGATCCCACGGCTGGTATTCTCAAACAAAATGCTGTCATTTGAAATCAATCTATATGCATTCCACTCATTGCATATTTTAGCTCAAGGTGAAGTGTGCATGGTGTAAAGTTCATGGGACCAATAGTCACAAAAGCCACCTCTGTTAATGGCTTCTTTCCTGCAAAACACAGACATCAGGTTTGCTGATGTCTTCACACAAAGACCTTGTCATTGAAGCCAGACTTGTCCAATGGTTTCACGGAGTCAACTATTGTAATTGTGTTCGATAGTTAATGGCTTCTTTCCTTTAAAATACAGCTACCAGTTTTTGTAATGGCTTGATACAGATTGGCGACTGGTGGCAGGACTGGCAGTGGGGGGTGATGACTTTGGATTGTTTGTTGAAGTATTCTACAATCTCAGAAGCCATAAGTTTGGCCAACACGTGTGCTTTGGGTTTCAGCTGTGCAGAGACTCAGTGGGACCCGCCCAGTGACTGAAAAGCGTTTGTATAATGGGCACCAAACAAGTGGCGTCAGTGTATAAGGAAAAGTTAGAAAAGTTGCCCGTGGGGGACGTAAGGGTACTTCTGGTAGAATGTTTAAATAGGGTACATCCTTCGAAGAAGTAATAAAGTTTATCCAGGAACAGGTAGACAGGAAAAAGTTAAAAGTTGGTAAGGCAAAAAAACTTTTAGCTTATGGAGCATATTTTTGAGGTCAAAGAGAAAGAAAAATAGATCGTGAGTCTTAAGCAACAGTTACAGGAGATTAGGTTGCAGAAAGACCAACAGTTATAGGAGATTAAATTGCAGAAAGACCAAGAAGTCGACCGACTCAGCCGACAGGTTCGCGCACTAGAGCTGGGGGCTGAACAGTCAGCCATGCTGCTGCAGCAGCAAAGTCTCTCGGGCTCAATGTGGGAGCTGTCCTGCCTCAGGCGCATCAGACTCAACAGGAGTTGAAAAAGTATAAGAAGAAAAATACACAGGTTAAACAAGAATTGGAGGATGCGGGAGGGACGCTGAGAGAGGTGGTCAATCAGCCCCATAAGGAAGCGGACCACGCTCTCTGTAAAAACCAAAATATTGGGACTAACGGGAAAATTGGGAAATCAACAGGCTCTAGTATCAGCCGTTACGGCCGGGATAGTGACGGGCGTAGGCACTGAAGACACGGGAGTTGAGGTAGATTGGGGCTATTTGAAGGAGAAGGTATTTAGAAATGGGTACCAGGATGGCTGGCCTGACGGAGCGGAGCCGCGGGGCCCGATAAGTCAGATACAGCAGTGGCAGTAATTACCACCAGTACGCAACTCGATGTGAATAATCAGCCCATGGGAACACAGAGATTTTCGAAGCCGCTCAACCCTCAACGAATTGGTAGCATTGAGCCGGGATATAACCCCATTAACTCCACAGACGGTTCAATGGATGTTAATAGACTCTCAGCGGATTTAGGTGGGGTCACCCAGAGTTAGAGGATGTGGGGCTAGAACCTCCACCTTTATTGCATGCTTAACACCCACTAAACGCCCATTTTATCGCTGAAATGATGTATAATGCCCATATATCGCCCATTCTGGCACAAAATGGAAACTGATGGGCTATTTTAGGAGACTTAGCGGCGAGCGTTATTTTCCCAATGGGCTTAACGGCGAGAAAAAATATCACTGCCCGCCCACTTTTTGGGGGCAGAATCAGAGAATGGGCGAATTCACCGCCCATAATATCGTCCAGCGTTATATACTGAAAATACTGAATATAAAGGGGCTGCAGAAGGGGTCAAAACTAAAAATCATGGTTTAAAAACTAGGATTAAAACACTCTACCTAAATGAACGCAGAATTCGAAATAAAGTAAATGAGTTGACGGCACAAATCATTACAAATGGGTATGATTTGGTGGCCATTACAGAAACATGGTTGCAGGGTGGCCAAGACTGGGAATTAAACATACAGGGGTATCTGACGATTCGGAAAGATAGACAAGAAGGGAAAGGAGGTGGGGTAGCTCTGTTAATAAAGGATGATATCAGGGCAGTTGTGAGAGATGATATTGGCTCGAATGAACAAAATGTTGAATCATTGTGGGTGGAGATTAGAGATAGCAAGGAGAAAAAGTCACTGGTGGGTGTAGTTTATAGGCCCCCAAATAATACGTCACAGTGGGACGGGCAATAATCAAGGGAATAATGGAGGCATGTGAAAAAGGAACGGCAGTAATCATGGGGGATTTTAACCTACATGTCGATTGGTCAAATCAAATCGCACGGGGTAGCCTGGAGGAGGAATTCATAGAATGCATACGGGATTGTTTCTTAGAACAGTATGTTACAGAACCTACAAGGGAACAAGCTATCTTAGATCTGGTCCTGAGTAACGAGACAGGAATAATAAACGATCTCCGAGTAAAAGATCCTCTCGGAATGAGTGATAACAGTATGGTTGAATTTGTAATACAGATTGAGGGTGAGGAAGTAGTGTCTCAAACAAGTGTACTATGCTTAAACAAAGGGGACTACAGTGGGATAATGGCAGAGTTAGCTAAAGTAGACTGGAAACACAGACTAAACGGTGGCACAATTGAGGAACAGTGGAGGACTTTTAAGGAGCTCTTTCATAATGCGCAACAAAAGTATATTCCAGTGAAAAAGAAGGGTGGTAAGAGAAGGGATAACCAGCCGTGGATAACCAAGGAAATAAAGAAGAGTATCAAATCAAAGACCAATGCGTATAAGGTGGCCAAGGTGAGTGGGAAGCTAGAAGATTGGGAAAATTTTAAACAACAGCAAAGAATGACTAAAAAAGCAATAAAAAAAGGAAAGATAGATTACAAAGGTAAACTTGCGCAAAACATAAAAACAGATAGTAAAAGCTTTTACAGATATATAAAACGGAAAAGAGTGACTAAAGTAAATGTTGGTCCCTTAGAAGATGAGAAGGGGTATTTAATAATGGGAAATGTGGAAATGGCTGAGACCTTAAACAATTATTTTGCTTCGGTCTTCACAGTAGAAGACACAAAAACCATGCCAAAAATTGCTGGTCACGGGAATGTGGGAAGGGAGGACCTTGAGACAATCACTATCACTAGGAGGGTAGTGCTGGACAGGCTAATGGGACTCAAGGTACACAAGTCCCCTGGTCCTGATGAAATGCATCCCAAGGTATTAAAAGAGATGGCGGAAGTTATAGCAGATGCATTCGTTATAATCTACTAAAATTCTCTGGACTCTGGGGAGGTACCAGTGGATTGCAAAGCAGCTAATGTAACACCTCTGTTTAAAAAAGGGGGCAGACAAAAGGCAGGTAACTATAGGCCAGTTAGTTTAACATCTGTAGTGGGGAAAATGCTTGAAACTATCATTAAGGAAGAAATAGCGGGACATCTAGATAGAAATAGTGCAATCAAGCAGACGCAGCATGGATTCATGAAGGGAAAATCATGTTTAACTAATTTACTGGAATTCTTTGAGGATATAACGAGCATGGTGGATAGAGGTATACCGATGGATGTGGTGTATTTAGATTTCCAAAAGGCATTCGATAAGGTGCCACACAAAAGGTTACTGCAGAGGATAGAGATACGCGGAGTCAGAGGAAATGTATTAGCATGGATAGAGAATTGACTGGTGAACAGAAAGCAGAGAGTTGGGATAAATGGGTCCTTTTCGGGTTGGAAATCGGTGGTTAGTGGTGTGCCACAGGGATCGGTGCTGGGATCACAACTGTTTACAATATACATAGATGACCTGGAAGAGGGGACAGAGTGTAGTGTAACAAAATTTGCAGATGACACAAAGATTAGTGGGAAAGCGGGTTGTGTAGAGGACACAGAGAGGCTGCAAAGAGATTTGGATAGGTTAAGCGAATGGGCTAAGGTTTGGCAGATGGAATGCAATGTCGGAAAGTGTGAGGTCATCTACCTTGGGGAACAAAACAGTAAAAAGGAATATTATTTGAATGGGGAGAAATTACAACATGCTGAGGTGCAGAGGGACCTGGGGGTCCTTGTGCATGAATCCCAAAAAGTTAGTTTGCAGGTGCAGCAGGTAATCAGGAAGGCGAATGGAATGTTGGCCTTTATTGCGAGAGGGATGGAGTACAAAAGCAGGGAGGTCCTGCTGCAACTGTATAGGGTATTGGTAAGGCTGGAGTACTGCGTGCAGTTTTGGTCACCTTACTTAAGGAAGGATATACTGGCTTTGGAGTGGGTACAGAGACGATTCACTAGGCTGATTCCGGAGATGAGGGGGTTATCTTATGATGATAGATTGAGTAGACTGGGTCTTTACTCGTTGGAGTTCAGAAGGATGAGGGGTGATCTTATCGAAATATTTAAAATCATGAAAGGGATAGACAAGATAGAGGCAGAGAGTTTGTTTCCACTGATAGGGGAGACTAGAACTAGGGGGCAGAGCCTCAAAATAGGGGGGGGGGCAAATTGAAACCGTGTTGAGAAAGAATTTCTTCTCCCAGAGTGTTGTGAATCTGTGGAATTCTCTGTCCAAGGAAGCAGTTGAGGCTAGCTCATTGAAGGTATTCAAGTCACAGATAGATAGATTTTTAACCAATAAGGAAATTAAGGGAGAGGGCGGATAAGTGGAGCTGAGTCCACGGCCAGATCAGCCATGATCTTGTTGAATGGCGGAGCAGGCTCGAGGGACTAGATGGCCTACTCCTGTTCCTAATTCTTATGTTCTTATGTTCTTATGTTACTTTCCACACGGAATTAACGGCAAGATTCAATAATAATGCCCGCCGACTGTTTTTTCTCGTAAAGAGCATATTTACCCAAACTAGCGGCCATGGAGATCACCCATCTCCAATTTCACCACCTCGCACACATATCGCCCACAATATCGCTCGCTCAAAAAAAAGCCCACAAAAAGTGGAACTAACCAGAATGAGCGCCTGCGGTGTGGCTGGCATTTGTTAAATCCCACTCTTACGTGAGGAGCTGATAGCGGAAAAATTTGACTGAAAGAGCGCTGATGTGAGTGACAACGCTGACACACTGCTGTGTGTGTGCAGCTCAGACATCAATATTGCCCATCATCTTGGTGCCAGTTAAAGTTTACATTGATTGGTGTTAAATTGTATTTAATCCATTCCCGGTAAGGAATCACCAATGTGTAACGGTCCAGCTATGTGAGACAATGCGCAACAAGGTTATGTTCAATAACAAAAGTTTAATACCAACATTGGTTTGAAATCATAAGTATCACAGCCAATAACACCCAACCCCCGCCCACATTCCACTTTTTCCACCATTGACATCAATCAAATGTTCAACATGTCCAGCAACACAGAATACAAAGGCAAAGCAGAAGCGTGGTCCCCAACCCCCATACATTGCAACAAATTGCAAACGCCCAGATGGAGATATAACACAGCTATCACCTGCGCACATGCACCTCACTTTCCTTCCCCCCTCTCCTTCTTCTCCCCACCTCTACCCCTTCCCCTCCTCGCTCCACGGCACCTGGCCGAGGGGCTCCTCAGGCAGTGCCTCATTGGGGGGGGATGAAGGCAGATGCGGTGATTGCACGGGTATGGGAGCAGGGGGTGCCGAGGGGGCAACATTCTCTGATGCAGAAGCAGGATCTTGATCCTTGCTCTCATCTGTCATTCGCAGTGTGGTGTGGGGCCTAGGGGATGGAGTGCCGCGCTCTGGGACCACTGGGAGGGCTGTGGCTGCAGTGTTCCTGGCTAGCGCATCCAGGGACTCCACCATGCGCGGAATGTACTCAGTCATAGTGGCCAGCTGTCGGGATATGTCCACCAAAGCTTCAATGAGCTGGTCACAAATGTCTACAGTCCTCCTGGACAACTGTATCATCTCTCTGCTGCCATGTAACGCTCGTGGAACAGACCTGCCGCATCCACGAGACTTCTGCAGGGTCGGCGCCGTCCTGGGGACAAATGGGGTGCCCTGTGGAGAGGTGCTTGGGGCTGGCATCTCCAGAATAGAGGCGGGAATGATCAGAGGACCAATAGATGGCCTTGGAGTGGAATGGCTTCTGGAGCGTGGCGATGCAGGTTCTTCGAAGTCCGCGCTCTCATCCATCGAGAACAGACCCAGCGGATTGACGGGCGACAATCGGAGCTCCTCAGCACCAGATGTAGTAGGATCGTCTGCCGACTCCTCCCCCGAGCCCCCACCTTCTGGCCTCTGTGGCCTTGCCTGGGGCCGCACTACTGGCTGAGCTGCAAGACACAAATGAGGTTGTTAGAGGAGAAGGGGGTGCTAGGGTGACAAGATGAGTCCAGCGCTACACATAGCATATGCATGACAAAAGCACCACCGCTCTCAAAATCATCGCAGACCTCACATTTCATGACCATCAACACATTGTGCATTGCAATGATTTTCATTGGGTCAGCATTATTTCTATGACACTTTTAGAAATCATCTATCATATATGATTGATTGGATATGAGTTGATGTGGCATCTATTGACTTTACATGATTCAATGGTGTAAGCTTTACTCATGTGACATCACTTCAGGATCTGCAGATGCTGTCCGGGGGTGCTTCCCCACGAGTGCTAGCACTCTCTCCTCCATCTCTGTGATGTCGCTGGGGACTGGTGGCCCCCCACCCGTTCGCTTCTGCATGGATCTCATCATCAATAGCTTCTTCTATAAAAGGTGACAGGACGACATGGCATGAGATCATTGCTTGATATCATTGCTAGGTACTGTCGCAGAGACTGATACAACACATAACCAACAAATGTAATCATGATTAATATGATTATTATCATTCTTTACCTAATGACGTACACCATGACTGTTGGCTTTGAATAAAACATTCCCGGTAAAAGTGCAAGACCTCACATCTGCTGATAGTCACTCATGACTGTTACAAATCAAATTATATCATTACATAAGTACATGTAAATCAATGTAATACTTACTCTTGCGGATCCCAAAAGCTCGTTCCATCGTTTGCAGCATTGGTTGTCCTCACGCATCTCGTTGGTTGCTGACGAGACCACCTCTGCTATCTTGGTCCATATGTTCTGGTAGGCCTTTGGGGTGGGCTTCCCACACCCTCCCTGTGTCAAATCACCCCAGCGTGACTCAGGAGGGAGGCATTTGCCTTGTTGGAGAACCCCCTGGCTCTTTTGCAGCCTCCAATGTGCTCCTCTCATAGAAACATAGAAACATAGAAAAATAGGTGCAGGATTAGGCCATTCGGCCCTTCAAGCCTTCAATAAGATTCCTTCAGTATCCCTTTCCTGCTTTCTCTCCATACCCCTTGATTCCCTTAGCCGTAAGGGCCATATCTAACTCCCTCTTGAATATATCCAGTGAACTGGCATCAACAACTCTCTGCGGCAGGGAATTCCACAGGTTAACAACTCTCTGAGTGAAGAAGTTTCTCCTCATCTCAGTCCTAAATGGCCTACCCCTTATCCTAAACTATGTCCCTTGGTTCTGGACTTCCCCAACATCGGGAACATTCTTCACGCATCTAACCTGTCCTGTCCCGTCAGAATCTTTTTTGTTTCTATGAGATCCCCTCTCATCCTTCTAAACTCCAGTGAATAAAGGCCCAGTTGATCCAGTCTCTCCTCATATGACAGCCCTGCCATCCCTGAAATCAGTCTGGTGAACCTTCACTGCACTCCCTTAGCAAGAATGTCCTTCCTCAGACTAGGAGACCAAAACTGAACACAATATTCCAGGTGAGGCCTCACTAAGGCCCTGTACAACTGCAGTAAGACCTCCCTGCTTCTATATTCAAATCCCCTAACTATGAAGGCCAACATACCATTTGCCTTCTTTACCGCCTGCTGTACCTGCGTGCCCACTTTCAGTGACTGATGAACCATGACACCCAGGTCTCATTGCACCTCCCCTTTTCCTAGTCTGCCGCCATTCAGATAACATTCTGCCTTTGTGTTTTTGCCCCCAAAATGGATAACCTCACATTTATCCACATTATACTGCATCTGCCATGCATTTGCCCACTCACCTAACCTGTCCAAGTCACCCTGCAGCCTCTTAGCGTCCTCCTCACAGCTCACACCACCACCCAGTTTAGTGTCATCTGCAAACTTGGAGATATTACACTCTATTCCTTCATCCAAATCGTTAATGTATATTGTAAAGAGCTGGGGTCCCAGCACTGAGCTCTGCGGCACTCCATTAGTCACTACCTGCCATTCTGAAAAGGACCCGTTTATCCCAACTCTCTGCTTCCTGTCTGCCAACCAGTTCCCTATCCATATCAGTATTTTACCCCCAATACCATGTGCTTTGATTTTGCACAACAATCTCTTGTGCGGGACCCCCTCACTGCTCTCTCCAGCATCAGTCTCCACAGCGTGCTGTGATGCCTCCTCCTCTCCCTCCATTATAGGCCAAATTCAGTCACATATGTGGCTGGTAACAGTTACTTTTTGTTTGCCTACTTGCTGTGAAGCTCTAAAGTCTTCCTCCTTCCTCCCAAAGCAGCCACACCACACCCAGACATGCTTTCAGTGCCTCTAAGCTTCCTCTCTCTCTGTCTCCTCTTCTGCGCATGTCATGATGAACCTTGCTCTCCAGAATCGCCGGGAAACAAGCGTTGCCATGCCATTGCTAAGGATGGCACACTTTACGGCAGAAGGTCAAAAAATTTTAACGCTACCGCCCATTTGAGATCGATCACGGTAACACCCATTTTCAAAAATGTAAACTAGGTGTTTTGAGAATGGGCGAGAAACCGACGATCTGAAAACCCATTTTTACCGGCGTTACCAGGAGCAATATGAAATGGGTGGTAGTGTTAAATTTTTTTGACCTTCTGCTGTGAAGTGTGGCCGTCCTTAGCAATGGCATGGCAACGCTCGATTCCCATGATTCAGGAGGTCAAGGGTCATTATGACATCGCAGAAGAGGAAACAGAGAGAGAGGGAGCTCAGAGGGACTGAAAGCGTGTGTGGCTGTGGTGTGTGCTTGTCTGGCTATTATAGGAGGCACGAGGGAGATTCACCAGTAGCAAAAAGCCTACTAAGCACCAAGAACATAGTTGGCACCGAGTTTTGGTCCAACAAATAAGATATAACATGGAAGGGATGGAGGAGGCCCTGCAGCTGGTAGCCAGGAACACTGGTGGCAGAGGGCTCCCAGTGGTCCTGGAGCACAGCACTGCACCCCAAGGTGCCACACCCCCATTGCCAACCACACATGAGAGCCAGCAGCAACACCTTGCTTCTGGCTCAGAGCATGTTCCCACCTCAGGACCGTCCTCTCCCGTATCCGTCCAAGCAGCGGTTCAGCCGTCATTCCCCCCCGCCCCCCCACAATGAAGCATCGCCTGAGGAGTTCCTCGGCCAGACGGCTTGGAGTCAGGAGGGGAAGGGGAAGGGATAGATGTGGGGAGGAGAAGCGGGGGGGTGGGAGCAAAGGGTTCATTTGTACAGAAATACTGATGATTTCAGACTAATGTTCGGTTTAAATGTTTTTTATTTAACAAAACCTTGTAGCGCATTGGCTCAGATAGCTGCACTGTTAAATGCTGGTGATTCCTTAACATCAAAGGGTATAATAACACTTAACTTCAATCAACTTAAACTTAAACTGTCACCAAGGTGATGCCCACCATTGATGTATGACCTGCACACCCAGCAGTGTGTCAGCCTTGTAAATAACACCAACGTTCTTTCAGGCAAAGCGATCATTGATGAGCTCCTGACATAAGACTCTTGCAGCTATCATGCCACCATGGGCCCTTTCATGCGGTACACAGGGAGTCGGGGGCATGGCTTCAGCCTGATTGTCTGGGCCAATGTCAATGTCTGCCTCCTCGTCCTCCTCTTCCTCTCTCTGGTGAAATGGACTGTCAGACTCATCAGGCAATTCTTGTGCCCTCCTGATAGCCAAGTTGTGCAGCATGGAGCACACCACCACGAATTGAGCTACCTGCTCAGGGTGGTATTGGAGCTTGCCTCCTGAGTGGTCCAGGCATTTAAAGTGCTGCTAAAGCACTCCAATGAATTTCTCCACGATATTGCAAGTTGCTCTGTGGCTCTCGTTGTATCGCCTCTCGGCCTTGGTGTGGGTGTCATGCAGTGGGGTCATCAGCCAGGTGGCGAGGCCATGTCCTTTGTCAACAAGCATCCATCATTGACCTTGTGGCTGATTGTTAAACAAGTCAGATACAGTGCTCTCACGCAGGATGTGAGCATTATGGATGCTGCCCAGAAATTGAGCATTCACTGCCAGTATAATTTGCTGGTGGTCGACAACCAGTTGGACATTCAGGGAGTGGAATCCCTTGTGGTTCCTGAAAACCTCTGCATCCTGAAAAGGTGCCCACATTACGATGTGCGTACAGTCTATTGCTCCCTGCACCTTGGGGAAGTTTGCAATTCTGGAGAATCGTAGAGCCCTCCCACTCTATGCCTCCCTGGAAGCTGATCAAGTCCCTCCTGCGTGCGTACAGGGCTTCAGTGACCTGTCTAATGCAGCGATGTGTGGTATGCTGAGAAAGTCCAAAATGTCTCCAGCTGTGGCGTGAAAAGAATCCGAGGCATAGAACGACAGTGTCGCAGTGACTTTGACCTTGATGGACAGTGCAGTACTGATGGTGCTGGCAGGCTGCAGATCTGCTTTTATCAGCTGGCATACCTCAGTGATAACTTCTTTGTGGATGCGCAGTCTCCAAAGGCAGTTGGTGTCGGGCAAGTCGAGATAAGAATGCTTCTCCTTGTACTTTCAGGGGGTGTAACGTCTGGTCCTCCTCATCAGTCTGTCATGTCTTACACTGGGCACATAATGCAGTGGAGTGTTCCATCGGCGATGTCGAGTCTGCTGCGTGTAATTGATCACCAAGAAAAGGTGAAAAGGACTGGCCCCATTGCAGTAGCTCTCTATTTTTCAACGATTGGTCACAAACAAGGAATGTCCTGATGAAGACATCTATTCAATTCCAATCGGTCACTGTATGGTCAAGATGTTTGTAGAGATGTTCACATCAACTTCAGCGACCTCCAGAGTACATCCGAACTCCGCCGAGGTTGAAGCACAGCAACCTTTTAAATGATGCGACATGTGATCTAGAACATGGCGTTCATAACGCTGTGATTAGTTCCAGTTAGTTCCACTTTTACTGGGCGCTTTTTTGGGGAAGCGATATTGTGGCGATATGTGTGCGAGGTGGTGAAAGTGACGCTGGGCGATCTCATGGCCACTAGTTTAGGTAAATATGCTCTATGACAAAAAACAGTGGGCGGGCGTTAATATTGAATCTCAGCGTTAAATCTCAGCATGGAAAGTAATCCTTGACTCAGCTCCACTTCCCTGCCCACTCCCCATAACACTTTATTCCCTTATCGCTGAAAAATCTGTCTATCTCCATCTTAAATATATTCAATGACCCATCCTTCACAGCTCTCTGCAGCAGAGAATTCCACCGATTTACAACCCTCTGAGAGATGAAATTCCTCCTCGTCTCAGTTTTAAATGGACGCCCCTTATTCTTAGACTATGCCCCCTTGTTTTATTTTCCCCTATGAATGGAAATATCCTCTCTGCATCCATCTTGTCGAGTATCCTCATTATCTTATATGTTTCCATAAGATGACCTCTCATTCTTCCGAACTCCACTGAGTATAGGCCCAACCTACTCAACCTATCTTCATTAGTGAACCCCTTCATCTACAGAATCAACCTAGTGAACCTTCTCTGAACAGCCTCCAATGCAAATATATCCTTCCTTAAATACGGAGACCAAAACTGTACGCAGTACTCAAGGTGTGGCCTCACCAATACCCTGTACAGTTGTAGCAGGACTTCTCTGCTTTTATACTCTATCCCCCTTGCAATAAAGGCCAACATTCCATTTGCCTTCCTGATTACTTGCTGTACCTGCATATTAACTTTTTTTGTTTCATACACAAGGACCCAGGTCCTTCTGTACTGCAGCACTTTGCAATTTTTCTTCATTTAAATTATAATTTGCTTTTCTATTTTTTCTGCCAAAGTGGATAACCTCACATTTTCCCACATTGTACTCCATCTGCCAAATGTTTACCCATTCACTTAGCCTGTCTATATCCCTTTGCAGATTTTTTGTGTTCTCCTCACAATTTGCTTTCCCACCCAACTTTGCATCATCAGCAAACTTGGCTACATTACACTCTGTCCCTTCAGCCAAGTCATTAATATAGATTGTAAATAGTTGAGGCCCCAACATCGATCCCTGTGGCACCCCACTTGTTACCGTTTGCCAACTGGAAAATGACCCATTTATCCCGACTCTCTGTTTTCTGTTAGTCAATCCTCTATGCATGAACTTTTATCTTGTGCAGTAACCTTTTATGTGGAACCTTATCGAATGCCTTCTGGAAATCCAATACACCACATCCACTGGTTCCCCCTTATCCACTCTGCTCATTGCATCCTCAAAGCACTGCAGCAAATTTGTCAAACACGATTTCCCTTTCCTAAAACCATGCTGACTCTGCTGGATTGAATTATGCTTTTCCAAATGTTCTGCTACTTCTTCCTTAATGATGGACTCCAGCATTTTCCCAACGACAGATGTTAGGCTAACTGGTCTATAGTTTCCTACTTTCTGTCTGGCTCCTTTTTTAAATAGGGGCATTACATTTGCGGTTTTCCAATCCGCTGGGACCTCTCCAGAATCCAGGGAACTTTGGTAGATTACCACCAATGGATCCACTATCTCTGCAGCTACTTCTTTTAGGATCCTAGGATGCAAGCCATCAGGTCCAGGGGACTTTTTCAGCCTTTAATCCCATTATTTTACCGAGTACTACTTCTTTAGTGATAGTGATTGTATTTAGTTACTCCCTCCCTATAGCCTCTTGATTATCCACTATTAATTTGGAGTTATTGAGGTTAATTAACCCATTAAAACCAGACTTTTATTATGGCCATGGTGAAATTCTGGTTGGTGTAAATTGTGTGAGAAGCCTTTAGTTCCAAACATGAGGCAATCACATCAACAATTGGTATTTTAAAACTAAACATTTCTAACTAATTTCAAGAATGTGTGACCAGGGGAGAAAAAGGTTGAATGCTATTGTTTTGCGTCGAATGCTTTACAGAATGATTATGGTGATTAATGTCTGTGTTTGTGAACTTTTAAAATGCAATAAAAAAGTTAGCTCTCTACACAAGCAGCTGTGAACTCTTTTTAATTCGGCACACAACACCTTTTGCATTGTAAATATTTTGGACATTTTTAAATTTAAGTTTTGAATTTGAGTAGATGTTGCCCACAGTGACAGAAAGGGGATCAGAATTGACGAATTAACCCATTGGGATGGCAGGAAAGCCACAATGGATTTTTTGGTCCTTTCTTTTAAGCAGGAGTGCTGATGGTGCAAGATTACCAAGAGGAGTTCTTTAATATGGAAATGACTCCACTGTGTTACCAAACCTGACCTTTGATGGGACAGTGCTGTGTGAATTCCAGTAATGTTCAGTGTTTAACTTTTATCTGCAGTGATGGATCTTGAATGTCACAATATGGTGACAAAATTGAATTTAAGACTTTGTTTTTTTAATACTTGGAATTAATGATTTGGAGTCATGTGTTATCTTCCACGACAGATTGCTCGAGAGGGAAGATAATGGACTTGCATCCAAACGCATGGCAAATACTTTTGTTTTGTTTTGTTAAATCACAAATCCTGGACATTGGTTTTTGTGAAATTAAAATTGACTGGTGAACTTGTCAAGCACTCGGAAAGGGAAATTTATCAGAAATTTAATGGGATAATTGAATCTTATTTTTTGAAAAGGTCCAGTCTATGTGGTTCCATTTAAACTGTGTTTAAAAGGAAGGTTTTTTGGGGGGTGCCTGTTGTGTTCTTGCAGACTGAACTATTCTCTGGAATGACAATATTTTAAGAAGGTCCACTAAGAGGTTATATGGTAATGTAATCACATTGAATTGGATAGTGGAAATTTCTCCAAGGCTCATGAATAACATGGAAGGGTAATGAATGTGAAATGTTCTAAAATTATTTCTCTCAGGTGATTGTGGGTGAATTTCAGTTAAGGTTGAGAACTCCAATAGAATGGTGTGAATGCCATGACATACTGTGGCCACTGTCCACTTCAGTTGCTTCTTGTATGTGTCACATGAAAATGTGACGATTTCCTCCGGCCTCTTCAACAGCTTTCTGTCTAGGCCACAGATTTTTGGTTTCATTAGCATAGGCTGTCTCTGTCTATCCACTGTTATACAGCTTCACTGAGTTTCCTCTTTGTGCCGAGACTTCTGTCCTCAACAATGTAGTGATGCATTTTAAAACTGTTGTGAAAGAATAGGCTCAATAGCCACTTAAAGCCCACCAGCAGGAGAAACAACATGGGTTTATTTCTCGGTTCTGATTTGCCTGATTTGGATTAGGATCAATCTCTGAATACACATGGAGGCTGGTACCTAAATTCCTGGATGTAGGGAGCAATGGTCCCTCAAACACTCTTTCTAATTCATCCCGATCAGGAACTCAAGCAGGGGTTAGGAAGAAAGGTGTGAATGAATCCCTGAGTAACATATAGCACATGGAAAGGTTCATGAAAAGGTTTTTAAATTTGGTACTGTCATGTATCCTACATGGCTACTGTTTATACTATCACAAGGTGTGCCACCAGAGGGCACAGCAGTGGGTGACTTGTAGGTTACCTGTACAGGTGTGCCTGGCCTAGTATAAAAGGCAGGCCACCAGGTGTGAACCTCACTCTGGAGTTATCAAAAAAAGGACTAAGGTCACTACAGTTCAAGTACAACACATTGCCTTGTGGAGTCATTATTAGGGCATCCAAGGACATAACAATTGGCAACGAGATTACGGACTTGCACGCGAAAATGGCTACCCTTGGTATGTTGCAGCAGTTCATTGATGGTGATGATTGGGCCGCCTTTGTGGAGAGGCTCGACCATTTCTTCACAGCAAACTATCTGGCAGGAGACGACCCGGCCACACTGGCTGGCAAGCGCAGAGCTATCCTGCTAACCAGTTGTAGGCCCACCGCCTATGGCCTCATCAGGGACTTGCTGGCACCAGCGAAGACAACAACCAAGACGTACGAGGAGCTCGTAACACTGATCCACGAGCAACTCAAGCCCAAGGAGAGCATCCTCACAGCCAGACACCGGTTCTACACCCACCGACAGCCCGAAGGCCAGGAAATCACAAAATACGTCGCAGAACTCAGGAGGCTGGTGGAACTGTGTGATTTCAGCGACCATCTCATACGAAGCGCTGTGGGACATTTTTATCATTGGAATCGGCCATGAGGACCTTCTTCATAAGCTACCATCGGCGGATGTGAGCCAGGCATTCATGACCTCGACCTGCGGTTCTAGGCAGATGACTCACCCTCAGTACTCAAACCCGGCAGGTACTGTGCACCAAGTGGCATCTCTTAGAGGCTGGACTGTAGAACGTGAACCCTCTCAGGGAAGAGAGAATAGGCCCCCGAGTCCCTTAACTCAGAGTGCGTCAAGAGGGGCTAATCTAGTAGCTCCATGCTGGCATTGTGGAGGGAATCACAGGACTCACCAATGCAGCTTTAAAGACTATGTATGCAAGGACTGCAGCACAAAGGGCCACCTCCAGCGAATGTGTAAGAGAAATATGATTCTCTGTGTCGATGAAGAGTCTGCAGATGGCCATGAATCCAGCGCAGATTCTGAAATGATAGGCAGAGAGGCAGCTCAGCCCGATGACGAGGTATATAGCATGTTTATGGAGTGTTCCCCATTGAGGATGGAAGTCGAGATAGATGGCGTTCCAGTCTTCATGGAAGTGGACACTGGGACGAACCAGTCAATAATGAATCAAGAAGCCTTTGAGAGGCTATGGGACATTCAAGCTGAATGACCCAAATTGGTCCCGGTTCAGGCAAAGCTGCGCAACTACACCGATGAACTTATCCCAGTCGTTGGTAGTGCGAATGTAAAGGTACTCCATGATGGCGCAGTGCACAAGTTACCTCTGCGGATTGTTGCAGGTGATGGACCAAAGCTACTCGGATGGAGAAGATCCGTTGGAAGTGGGAAGACTTCACCCCTCCAGTGATCGATGTCCTCCACGTTCGGAAGCACAGCAAGCCCTCACTTGAGTGTGGACCCGGCACCAGAGAGCAGACCAGCACAGCACCTGAGGCACAGACCGCTCAGCACGACTGCGTGGAGATGATCCAGCTGAGATGACTCGAAAGCATCTTCCAGACTCCAGTGGCAGGACTCCGGAGGAAGAAAATCAGATCCAAAGGCGACTTCCAAGCTTCGGTGGCAGAACCCAGGGAGAAGAGGATCACCGCAGTCGACATCGTGGATGGAGGAAAGATTGCGCCCAAACCACGAACTGATGCGCTGAAGAAAAAGATGGCCGGGGCCAGATCACAAGATGCAGCGCTGATGGAGCAACACGTGGCACCAAATGGAGAAGAGGATTGGGGTAAAGAAAGCAAGGCTCTCTTAAAGGAGGCCTGCAACCCACCACAATTAAAGGGACAAGCAATGTAATAACAATGTAAGTCAGAGACAAAATGTGTAATTGATGATCAGAGTTGCGTACATGTAATAAGCAAGGAAAAGTCGCGCAATCATGTAAAATGTGTAATTGATGATCAGAATTGTGTACAAGCAACCAGCGAGGAAAAGTCGTGCGATCGCGATCGGAGCTACAGAGTATTCACGATAAGTAATGAAAAGTTGTGCGATGTAGGATTTCAACTGCACGCAGCCAATGCAGCAGGCAGACACCCATCGGGAGCACACAGGTCCAGCAAGCTATCCAATTCTGTAGCCTGCATCCTGGGGACCAGAGTTATGCACCATGGAGTGTGGCTACTAGCAGCCAATACACACAAGCTGCAGAGCAAGTGATCTCCGGAGGGCAACGGCACCGGTATCGATACCCTGCCCCTGAATGGCTCCACCTCTCAGGCATCCGATGGCACCAACTGCCACGAGCCTGAAAGAGCAAACTAGGCTAAGGCGCAGTCCCCAGACCCCATCACCACCAAGGCCATACCAGGAAACGAAAGGTGACTCGCTGCAGTCCTCCCAAAGAGGACCGGGACCAGCCAGGATCCCAAACCAAACAACGCCCAGGCTAGCGAGTCAGCAGTTCCCTGTGCACTGCTAGATGACAGCCCCTCAGGGAGCAGCAGTCACCCAGGGTGTGAAGAAAGGACAGGGAAGTCACAGATATCTGTGAACCTGCCCGACGCTAGGAACCACGGCAACAGCCCCAAGAGCAGGCAACTAGAGCCAACTGGGTTCCCACTGCCAGCACTGGGCACCGCGCCGCCACCAGACGACTGGACACCATCCAGCAGTTCTGGAACTAGTTTGTTCTTATGCACCGGTCATCGATCCCCAGTACGCATCAATAATGTATCTCACCAGTCTAACTCACAACTGAACCACAAATGAATGCAAACTTGTTTTTCTGAACGTGAATGTGTATGAACGCACTGAGCCTCCGGCACAACCTATATGTCGGAGAGGGAGAATGGAGTGGTCAGGGACACACACAAACAGCAACCACCAGCGCTCTACTGCACCAAACACTCACCCAAGATTGAAACGACCCGCAGATAGAGCTAAGCCCAGAGCACAGTCAATGCAAAGGCGATTTGCACTAAAGACTTGGGGGAGAGTGATGTCATGTATCCTACATGGCTACTGTTTGTTCTATCACAAGGTGTGCCACCAGAGGGCACAGCAGTGGGAGACTTGCAGGGTACCTGTACAGGTGTGCCTGGCCTAGTATAAAAGGCAGGCCACCAGGTGTGATCCTCACTCTGGAGTTATCAAATAAGGGACTAAGGTCACTACAGTTCAAGCACAACACATTGCCTCGTGGAGTAATTATTAGAGCATCCAAGGACATAACAGTATCAATTTAAATTATATTGAAAGTTAGGAAAGTGTAGGTGAGAGTCAATGATTGAAAGGTTTCTCATGGAGATGTTTGTGTCTTTGCCAATACTGAACAATGAGGAAAATGTATATCACAGTCTGGCCACTACCCTAAACATTGGGACCATGCAGGGAGAGATGAGAAGAAGACCCTATTTGATCAGATAACCCCAGGAATGGCTTGAATCTGATGTCAAGTGTGGTATGATACTGGGACACCGGTGTGTGTGTGCAAACGTGATCTGTTTTGCATGAGGCAACTAGCATGTGGAAATGCATGGTAAAGATGCACTGAAGAATGGGTCTCAGGCATGCTCAGCTATTCAACAACAGCATGACAGGAAATGGTTAATAAAACATAAGAACATAAAAAATAGAAACAGGAGTAGGCCATACGGCCCCTCGAGCCTGCTCCGCCATTCAATAAGATCATGGCTGATCTGATCATGGACTCAGCTCCACTTCCTTGCCCGCTCCCCATAACCCCTTATCCCCTTATTGTTTAAGAAACTGTCAATTTCTGTCTTAAATTTATTCAATGTCCCAGCTTCCACAGCTCTCTGAGGCAGCGAATTCCATAGATTTATAAGCCTGAGAGAAAACATTTCTCCTCATCTCAGTTTTAAATGGGCAGCCCCTTATTCTAAGATCGTGCCCTCTAGTTCTAGTCTCCCCCATCAGTAGACACATCCTCTCTGCATCCATCTTGTCAAGCCTCCTCATAATCTTATACATTTCGATAAGATCACCTCTCATTCCTCTGCATTCCAATGAGCAGAGGCACAACCTACTCAGCCTTTCCTCATAAGTCAACCCCCTCATCTCCGGAATCAACCTAGTGAACTTTCTCTGAACTGCCTCCAAAGCAAGTATATCCTTTCGTAAATATGGAAACCAAAACTGCACGCAGTATTCCAGGTGTGGCCTCACCAATACCCTGTATAGCTGTAGCAAGACTTCCCTGCTTTTACACTCCATCCCCTCTGCAATAAACGTCAAGATTCCATTGGCCTTCCTCATCACTTGCCGTACCTGCATACTATCCTTTTGTGTTTCATGCACAAGTACCCTCAGCAGAGGAGGACAAAGGGTTTAATTAGGAGGGGGAAAATAGAGTATGAGAGGAAGTTTGCTGGGAACATAAAAACTGACTGCAAAAGCTTCTATAGATATGTGAAAAGAAAAAGATTAGTGAAAACAAACGTAGGTCCCTTGCAGTCTGATTCAGGTGAATTTATAATGGGGAACAAAGAAATGGAGGACCAGTTAAACAAGTACTTTGGTTCTGTCTTCACGAAGGAAGACACAAATAACCTTGTGCAAATACTAGGGGACCGAGGGTCTAGTGAGAAGGAGGAACTGAAGGAAATCCTTATTAAGAGGGAAATGGTGTTAGGGAAATTGATGGGATTGAAGGCCGATAAATCCCCAGGGCCTGATAGTCTGCATCCCAAAGTACTTAAGGAAGTAGCCCTAGAAATAGTGGATGCATTGGTGATCATTTTCCAACATTCTATAGACTCTGCATCAGTTCCTATGGACTGGAGGATAACTAATGTAACACCACTTTTTAAGAAAGGAGGGAGAGAGAAAATGGGTAATTATAGACGAGTTAGCCTGACATCAGTAGTGGGGAAAATGTTGGAATCAATTGTTAAAGATGAAAAAGCAGCACATTTGGAAAGCAATAACAGGATCGGCCCAAGTCAGCATGGAGTTATGAAAGGGAAATCCTGCTTGACAAATCTTCTAGAATTTTTTGAGGATGTAACTGGACAAGGGAGAACCAGTGGATGTGGTGTATTTGGACTTTCAAAAGGCTTTTGACAAGGTCCCACACAAGAGATTGGTGTGCAAAATCAAAGCACATGGTATTGGGGGTAATGTACTGATGTGGATAGAGAATTGGTTGGCAGACAGGAAGCAGAGAGTCGGGATAAACGGGTCCTTTTCAGAATGGCAGGCAGTGACTAGTGGTGTATCGCAGGGCTCAGTGCTGGGACCCCAGCTATTTACAATATACATTAATGATTTGGATGAGGGAATTGAGTGTAATATCTCCAAGTTTGCAGATGACACTAAGCTGTGTGGCAGTGTGAGCTGTGAGGAGGATGCTAAAAGGCTGCAGGGTGACTTAGACAGGTTAGGTGAGTGGGCAAACGCGTGGCAGATGCAGTATAATGTGGATAAATGTGAGGTTATCCACTTTGGTGACAAAAACACGAAGGCAGAATATTATCTGAATGGCGGCAGATTAGGAAAAGGGAGGTGCAGCGAGACTTGGGTGTCATGGTACATCAGTCATTGAAAGTTGGCACGCAGGTTCAGCAGGCGGTGAAGAAGGCAAATGGTATGATGGCCTTCATAGCTAGGGGATTTGAGTATAGGAGCAAGGAGGTCTTACTGCAGTTGTACAGGGCCTTAGTGAGGCCTCACCTGGAATATTGTGTTCAGTTTTGGTCTCTTAGTCTGAGGAAGGACGTTCTTGCTATTGAGGGAGTGCAACAAAGGTTCACCAGACTGATTCCAGGGATGGCAGGACTGACATATGAAATATGAAACATATAAAATTCTGACGGGACGGGACAGGTTAGATGCAGGAAGAATGTTCCCGATGTTGGGGAAGTCCAGAACCAGGGGACACAGTCTAAGGATAAGGGGTAAGCCATTTAGGACTGAGATGAGGAGAAACTTCTTCAATCAGAGAGTTGTTAACCTGTGGAATTCCCTACCGCAGAGAGTTGTTGATGCCAGTTCATTGGATATATTCAAGAGGGAGTTAGATAAGGCTTTTACGGCTAAAAGGATCAAGGGGTATGGAGAGAAAGCAGGAAAAGGGTACTGAGGTGAATGATCAGCCATGATCTTATTGAATGGTGGTGCAGGCTCGAAGGGCCGAATGGCCTACTCCTGCACCAATTTTCTATGTTTCTATGTTTCTATGAAAAGGAAAGTATGGCTTCACCACTTTGCCCGATTATTACCATCACAAGGTCTTGTGTGCTACTACCCCGGGGACGTTCTGCTTTGTCCCCACCAAAACAGTTATAATAGGGGAAAAATCCTCATTAATGTAAAATCCCCGTTGTGGCAAACCTACAGGTTAGGGATGTATTGAAACAAGAATTACACGAGTCTGTCACAAAATGCGGTTATGATATCCCGGAGACGCCAGAGGGAACATCAGCGGCAGGTCAGGACCATAAAAGGAGCGGCGAGTGGCAGCCATGGGCAGCGTAGAGGCATGCCACTACAGGGTTGGTGCAGGAGGGCGACGGCTGTGGGGAGTGGCGTCGTCGGGTCGGTGGTTGGGGCGTGGGCGGGTGCAGCGGGAGCGGCAGGAGACTGTGGAGGGATGTGATCGGGGCCCAGGGAAGGCGCGGGTTCGGGGCCAGGGGCTCAGGGACGGCACGGACCGGCCCGCACTGTGATGCGTGTGCGCGTTGGGTCCGTGCAGCAGAGCTGGTCTCCAGTTGTCTTGGGTGGTCCTTGCTGCTGGGCCAGGACCTGGCTCTGTTGGACCCGTGTGGTGGCTGATATGCAGGGGCCACCCCATGTTGGAGGGGTTCACGCATGGGCATCTTCCACCCTTCAGGATGTAGTTCTGGTCCTTCATTGAACATGTCCAGCTGCTGCTCAACTGCCCCATAAATATTTGCATCTGGATTTTATGTAAAATCAGTAACTCTCATACACATGGCTGCAAACTAGGATTCAAATTGGCTGCATGGAACCTTACACAACTATTCAGCACTAGTGGGACTTCAGATGCTGCAACAACAAAAAAACATGACTCCCAGGATGTTGCATCAGATTGAATTTTAATGATCATGACTTTCAACAGACCAACAATCTGAAAGCATAAAATTCTATAGTAAGGGGTTAACAGAGCAAGTAAATATATAAACATCTCTCATTGTAACATTGTGGTAATTCAGCTTAATACACTCCTTCAACTACACTTGTTTGAAGTACATAAAATGACAGAAGCATGTCCTAACAGGCAGTGAAAAGATGGCATGTTACATCTGAAATGCCAGAATGTAATACTTACATAATGGGCTAGACTTTCTACTTCACATCGCCCATCTAAGGCCCATCTATCACCCAAAACAGACCTCTATCGCCCATTTTGAGCAAAAAGTGGAAACTAGGTCCAAAACATCGCCGGAAAAATAGGCCCCCAAGTTTCCACTTTGATCGCCGAGATGATCGCCCAAATGATCGCCCACACAAGGCCCATCCCAAGTTTCGGCACCTAGCATACACTTCACTGGGCCGATACAAGGCCCAAAAGATTGCTCAAAAATAGTTGCTTTTTCAGGGCCTTAGAGAGGGAAATGGGCACTACGGATGCCATTTTTAGCTTCTGAGGAAGGGTGGAGAATTAATTCTGAGGTATTTAGAGAGTAAAATTGAAGCAAATTGTACTTAGAAATGTAGGACAGGGAATATAAATAGGTATTATCAACTTATTTATGTTAAATAGATCTCATATATTGGAATTATTTAGTAAATAGCTTTTACATAGTGAAGTTATTTAATGATATTTTGGTGCCTATCAAACTGACTGGTATACAGCTTAGAGAGTACAGAAAGAGCAGACTACAGTGATTAGAGAGTATAGAGTGCAGAGATTATTAAAATCAGTGAAAGTATTTATTGATATTGATAGTGATATGGGCCCCAAGTTTCCACACGCAGCGAAAAAGGCGGCGGAAAAAAAGTGCGGTATTCTCGAGCTCCTTGGAGCTCGATGTCTGCTTGGCGCAGCGCACAGGGGGCGGAGCCTACCACTCGCGCCGATTTTGTAAGTAGGAGGGGGTGGGTACAATTGAAATGAGGCTTCTTGGTGCCGGCAACCCTGCGCGTGCGCGTTGGAGCATTCGCGCATGCGCAGTCTGAAGTAAACATTGGCACTCGGCCATTTTTAAAAGTGCTGCAGAAAAAGTGAAGATTTGTTTCTTGGACCCCTGCAAAGGCTTGTATTTTAATTTTCTTGATATTTCTGTGTGTGAGGGAGTGCTTTTAGCAGCACTGCTGAATAAATCACCTGCTGAAATCAGTGAGTTCAGCTTTTCACTGCTAAACTTGCAGAACCGGTGCCTGCAAATTAAGGACTGTGTGTTTGGAGAAATAAAAGTGCCAATTCAACTTTGTAATGGATCAACTTCCACCAAGAACAAAGAATTTCTTGCATGAGGAAGCAAACCATTGCATAATATGTGGTGCACCCATTCTGCAAATTTAAATATAAAGATGTCGATGTGGCTGCCTCTCCCTGTCCAAATGGCCTCAGTCAGTCCCCCTCACAGCTCGAAGGCTGCTGCTGTTCTTTCTTCGGCTCCCGGCCAGCCACTGACGCCGCTGCAATCCCATGGCCGAATGGCCTCATGTCCGCTCCTGATTCTTCAGCTCCCGGCCAGCCACTTACGCCACTGCAATCCCATGGCCGAATGGCCTCATGTCCGCTCCTGATTCTTCAGCTCCCGGCCAGCCACTTATGCCACTGCAATCCCATGGCCGAATGGCCTCAAGTCCGTCCGGGGTTCTGCATCTTCGCGGGGAATGAAGGCCTGCCTCAAGCACCACAGCTCAGCTCGAAGGCTGCTTGCTGCCTGCCGCTGCCGTCGAGACACTGATGCCACACCCCTGCCTCAAGCACCGCAGCTCAGCTCGAAGGCTGCTTGCTGCCGCTGCCGTCGAGACACTGACGCCACACCACTGCCTGAAAGGCCTGCCTGAAGCACTTTCACACAGGAAGGAACATGGTTTATTTAATCTTTTCTTTGCTTATAAATTTTTATTCAGGTTGGATTTATTTGTATAATATTTGTATAAGTATAACTAAGGATTGATTGTAGAATTTAATGACTTCCCCTCCCCCCCCCCCCCCCCACCTCGTTCCCGACGCCTAATTTGTAACCTGCGCCTGATTTTTTAAAGTGTAGACAAGGTTTTTTCAAGCGTACAGAAATCTTCACTTACTCCATTCTAAGTTAGTTTGGAGTACGTTTTCACTGTGGAAACTTTCAAATCAGGCGTCAGTGGCCAGACACGCCCCCTTTTGAAAAAGAATTCTGTTCAAAAGTGAAACTTCTACCTGACTAGAACTGCAGAAAACTAAATGTGGAGAATTCCGATTTCTAAGATACTCCGTTCTACACCAGTTGCTCCTAAAAATCAGGAGCAAATCATGTGGAAACTTGGGGCCATGGAGCCTATGCTTTCCCTGCCTTTAATTGTAACTGCTCACACACTGGTTACTGAAAGGATCAATCGAAGAGGTGGCACATTAATGCGTAGACGGAGACGAAGACAGAGGAGAGACCATATAGCCAACGAAGATACTTGGAGAAGCAATCCTACCTGTACTTGTCTGAAAATGCTTGTCTTAGGAGGCTGCGATTCCGGAAGGAGATCATCGATGAGATATGTCAACTTGTCAAGGATGATCTGCAGCCTTCCAGCACCATCAGAACCGCACTGTCCGTTGAGGTGAAGGTTACTGCTGCCCTAGCCTTTTACGCATCGGGATCTTTTCAGGCTTCAGTTGGCGACATCTGCCATATCTCTCAGCACGCTACACACTGCTGCATTCGACAGGTGGCTGAAGCCCTTTACACTCGCAGGATGGAAAGCTTCCCAATGACCAGGGAGGCACAGACTGAGAATTTATTGAGGACATAGGGGAGCTTAATCAGCCTGGCGATCTAGCACCGGTACCACCACACCTTTCCCGAAGACCAGTAGCCAGTGGCAGTTACTCGGCCGCTAAGCTTTTGCGTCAGCAGCTCATTAATGAACGCTTCGCCTGAACTATTATTGTTGATATTCAAACGTTCAATTACAGTTACGTTTAAACAAAAGTTTAAATTCTGTGGGGAAACAGAATAAACAAACACATATGCACAAAAAACTGTACGTTGTAAAACTTATGTAAGTAAGAGAAAAGGTACAAAAGTTGTAGAAAAATTTTTTTTTTTATTAAGAAACATGAATTTTTTAAAGAACTAATGAACAACACCCTCCCTCCAACCCCCCGACCACTGCACCAACCCACCCTTCCCTCAAAATCCCCAAAACGTTAGAAGAATAAAAAATTGAAAATTTTAAAGACCAAGTGGCCATTTAAGTAATAATAACAAGTGACCGTTTTAGTCATGACAACAAGTGACCATTTTAGTCAGGATAACAAGTGACCATTTTAGTCAGGATAACAAGTGACCATTTTAGTCATGATAACAAGTGACCATTTCAGTCAGGATAACAAATGACCATCTCAGTCAGGATAACAAGTGACCATTTCAGAAAGAATGGAAAGTGAACAGTTAAGTAATGATAACAAGTGAACATTTAACTATTGAATACAAATGGCCAATTTAGTAACAATAACAGTAACAATAACAAGAGAATAATAAAGTGATAAAGTGATAATAACAAGTGAATATTTTAAAACAAGTGAACTATTGAGAAGCACTCCCCCCTCCCTACCTGCGGCCACGTTTCCCTCCAGATCCTGTCCCACCCCTTGTTCGCACCCCACCCGCCTGTTTTGGCAGACCGACACCAAGACATCGTGCAGAGTGGGACGGCAAGACTTCCTGCCGTGATGGAGGTAACGGAGCGGAAGCAGAAGCCTCAGGCTCTACTTCCGAGTTAAGAGGAACTGTGTCCTCCATACTCGCTTGTGTGCTTGGGGTCTCGTTGCGAGCGGACATGACACCTTGGGTTGCAGCGCTGTGTCCAGCCAGCAATGCGTACCGTAGGGCATTTGTTGCGGCTGTCTGCTCCATGATCGCCTCCAACGTCTCCCGAGCAGTCTGTGACTGCTCAGAAGACCAGCTGGAGAAACGTGAGCAGAACTCGCTCCAAGTTGTGGAGAACTGGCTCCAAATGTCTGAGAAACCCGCGAACCCCTGGATAAGGTCGCGACCGATCACGACCGTCTCCCTGCACAGGGAAAGTAAGCTCTCCGTCTGGTCCTCCGTGGCAGGCGAGTGCATCTGCCGCTGAATCCCCATAGTGCTTGCTCTGCCTCCAGGCCTCTCTAACCAGTGCCTGTGAAGAGACACTTGGTCACTCAACCAGAAAACATCAGGACTGGTTTGATGAAAATGATCAGGAGATCGAAGAACTAATAGATCGCAAGCGCAAAGCATTTCTGAGCCTCAAGCAACAACCCAACTCGGGAGCAGGAAAAGCAACATTACAGGCGGCTCAAGGCTGAGGTCCAACAAAAAAGCCGGGATCTAAAGAACTGGAGAAAGTACAGGAGATACAAAAACTGGCCAACAGCCACGATATGCGAGGATTCTTCATTGCAGTCAAGGCCACCTACAGTCTAAACTCCCAAGGCTCCACCCCACTGCTGGCCAAGAACAGGGAAACACTCATCAAGGACACCGAGGCAGTCAGGGCCTGCTGGAAGGAGCACTTCGAAGATCTCCTCAATTGAGACTCTGCCTTTGACTCGAGTGTTCTCGACTCCATCCCGCAGCATGCGACCCGCCACCACCTCAGTGAAACCCCAAAGTTGCACGAGGTAGGCAAAGCCATAAAACAGCTCAAGAACAACAAGGCTTTGGGAGCGGATGGAATCCCTGCTGAGGCGCTAAAGTATGTCGGAGAGGCGCTGCTGGCATGGATACATGACCTTATCTCTCTCATTTGGAGGGAGGAGAGCATGCCGGGAGATCTGAGAGATGCAGTGATCGTGACCATCTTTATAAAAGAGGACAATTCCGACTGCGGCAATTACAGGGGAATCTCCCTGCTATCAGCCACTGGGAAAGCTGTTGCTAGAGTCCTCCTCAACCATCTTCTCTCTGTGGCCGAGGAGCTCCTCCCGGAGTCACAGTGCGGATTTCGTACCCACGGGGCACAACGGACATGATCTTTGCAGCGCGACAGCTGCAGGAAAAATGCAGGGAGCAGCGCCAGCCCTTATAAATGGCCTTTTTTGATCTTACAAAGGCCTTTGACACTGTCAACCGCGAGGGTCTCTGGAGCGTCCTCGTCCGTTTCGGATGCCTCCAAAGGTTTGTCAACATCCTGAGCCTGCTCCATGACGATATACAGGCCGTGATCCTTACCAACGGACCCATTACAGACCCAATCCACGTCTGGACCAGAGTCAAACAGGGCTGCGTCATCGCTCCAACCCTCTTCTCAATCTTCCTCGCTGCCTTGCTCCACCTCACAGTCAACAAGCTCCCCGCTGGAGTGGAACTAAACTACAGAACCAGTGGGAAGCTGTTTAACCTTTGCCGCCTTCAGGCCAGGTCGAAGATCACCCCAACCTCTATCGTCGAGCTACAGTATGCAGACAACGCCTGCATCTGCGAAAATTCTGAAGCTCAACACCAGAATATAGTTGACGTGCTTACTGATGCATACAAAAGCATAGGCCTTATGCTAAACAGCCTGTCCTCACCGCACAGCACTTCCCCCAAGTTATCAAGATCCACGGCGCCGCCCTGGACAACGTGGACCATTTCCCATACCTCGGGAACCTCTTATCAACGAAAGCAGACATTGATGAGGAGATTCAACACCACCTCCAGTGTGCCAGTGCAGCCTTCAGCCGCCTGAGGAAAAGAGTGTTTGAGACCAGGCCCTCAAATCTACCACCAGGCTCATGATCTACAGGACTGTAGTAATACCCACCCTCCTGTATAGCTCAGAGTATACTTCAAGTCGCTGGAGATATATCATCAACGACGTCTCCGCAAGATCCTACAAATCCCCTGGGAGGACAGGCGCACCACATCAGCATCCTCATCCAAGCTAACATCCCCAGCATTGAAGCACTGACCACACTCGATCAGCTTCGCTGGGCAGGCCACATAGTTCGCATGCCAGACACGAGACTCCCAAAGCAAGTGCTCTATGCGGAGCTCCTTCACGGCAAATGAGCCAAAGGTGGGCAGTGGAAACGTTACAAGGACACTCTCAAAGCCTCCCTGATAAAGTACAACATCCCCACTGACACCTGGGAGTCCCTGGCCAAAGCCCGCCCTAAGTGGAGAATGTAAAGTCCTGTCCCCTCAGTACAGATTCACACGAGGCATGTAGTGAAGTCAAGGTCACTCTGGACCTGCACCTTTATTTCTCAATTCTGGAATGCTGCACTTGCCTGAGACCTGTCCTTATATACCTGTCTCTTGCAAGTGCACCCCTGGTGGTAAGGTATACTGGTGGTTACAGGTCATATCTTATTACAGTCATGTATAGCATGTTAGGATACAGTTATACATAATAATGTAAGATACATGACATCACCCTCCCCCAAGGTCTTATTTTCTTTATAGGTTCAGTCTCTCAGGTGGTCTACTCTCTTGCGTGGAGCGTCTGAGTTGTGGTTCAGTTGTTTGCCTTGGTGTCTGTTTTTCTTTGGGTGTGGTTGCTGGTATCTCGCCTGGGCTGTCTGTTTTGATTGGTGTGATTGTTGTTGACTCGCCTGGGCTGTCTGTTGGGATTGCCCTTTCCTCAGGTTGTTCCCTCTGTCTGTCCACCAGGTGTGGTGCGAGTTCCACATTGTAGTCTGCCTCTGGTTCCACAGTGTTGTTGGTAAATCTGCTCTTGACTTGGTCTACATGCCTCCGGCAGGTTTTGCCATTGTCCATTTGTACTACCAGTAGCCTGTTTCCTTCCTTGCCCGTTACTGTCCCTGCAAGCCATTTTGGACCCCTGCCATAGTTTAGTACAAACACTTTGTCCCCTATCTCATTCCATCTCCCCCTCGAATTTCTGTCATGGTACTCAGTCAGCTTACGGCGCTTTGCCTCAACGATTTCGTGCATGTCTGGGAGGATTAATGAGAGCCTTGTTTTTAAAGTCCTTTTCATCAACAGTTGCACGGGGGGGGATCCCAGTCAGTGAGTGCGGACGAGATCTGTATGCCAGCAGCAGTCGCGACAGGCGACCCTGCACCGTGGGACCTTGGATTTTAAGCATGCCTTTAATGATTTGCTTGTAGTGATAGCTCATGCATGCGCCTGTGAAAGGGTTTTAATTCCTCGAGGCAGGCATCGCGAGCCTCTGCCCAGTCACTGATTAGGACACATCTTTTTACTAAGGATAACGTGGGGTCGCTGGCCGTCCAGGCTCTGATTTGGCAAGCCGTCATGGGCGAACCTGTGGAGTCAAAGGCATTGATTGCCATGTCTATCTCACAGTCCTGTTCGTCAGACCCTTCCGTGGTCGCCAGGGGTAGCCTGCTGAGCGCGTCAGCACAGTTGTCTGTGCCTGGTCTGTGCCTTATGGTATAGTCGTAGGACGCCAGCATGAGTGCCCACCGTTGAATTTGCGCCGAGGCTTGGCGTTTATTGCCTTGCTCTCAGATAGGAGGGACGTGAGGGGCTTGTGGTCGGTTCTAACGCGAACTTGGCCCCGAAAAGGTATTGGTGCATCTTTTTGACACCGTACACACACACGAGCGCCTCCTTCTCTACCATTCCGTACACGCGCTCCGCCCGCGAAAGTGACCTGGAGGCATAAGCTATGGGTTGTAATTTGCCCGCACTATTGACATGTTGCAAAACGCACCCGACCCCATACGCTGAGGCATCGCATGTGAGAACTAGCTTTTTACCTGGGTCAAAGAAAGTCCAAACACTGTTGGAACACAGAAGGTTGCGTGCCTTATTGAAGGCGCGTTCCTGGGCGTCCCCCCAAAACCAATCGCACCCCTTCCTGAGTAGCACGTGGAGAGGCTCCAGCAGCGTGCTTAAGTTCTGCATAAAATTCCCAAAGTAATTGAGTAGCCCGAGAAAGGCGTGCAGTTTTGAGACATTCCGGGGCCTGGGTGCCAGGCGAATTGCAGATGACACAAAGATTAGTGGGAAAACGGGTTGTGTCGAGGACATAGAGAGGCTGCAAAGAGATTTAGATAGGTTAAGCGAATGGGCTAAGGTTTGGCAGATGGAATACAATGTCAGAAAATGTGAGGTCATCCACCTTGGAAAAAAAAACAGTAAAAGGGAATATTACTTGAATGGGGAGAAATTACAACATGCAGCGGTGCAGAGGGACCTGGGGGTCCTTGTGCATGAATCCCAAAAAGTTAGTTTGCAGGTGCAACAGGTAATCAGGAAGGCGAATGGAATGTTGGCCTTCATTGCAAGAGGGGTGGAGTACAAAAGCAGGGAGGTCCTGCTGCAACTGTATAGGGTATTGGTGAGGCCGCACCTGGAGTACTGCATGCAGTTTTGGTCACCTTACTTAAGGAAGGATATACTAGCTTTGGTGGGGATACAGAGACGATTCACTAGGCTGATTCCAGAGATGAGGGGGTTAACTTATGATGATAGATTGAGTAGATTGGGTCTTTACTCGTTGGAGTTCAGAAGGATGAGGGGTGATCTTATAGAAACATTTAAAATAATGAAAGGGATAGACAAGATAGAGGCAGAGAGGTTGTTTCCACTGGTCGGGGAGACTAGAACTAGGGGGCACAGCCTCAAAATACAGGGGAGCCAATTTAAAACAAAGTTGAGAAGGAATTTCTTCTCCCAGAGGGTTGTGAATCTGTGGAATTCTCTGCCTAAGGAAGCAGCTGAGGCTAGCTCATTGAATGTATTCAAATCACAGATAGCTAGATTTTTAACCAATAAGGGAATTAAGGGTTACGGGGAGCGGGCGGGTAAGTGGAGCTGAGTCCACGGCCAGATCAGCCATAATCTTTTTGAATGGCGGAGCAGGCTCGAGGTGCTAGATGGCCTACTCCTGTTCCTAATTCTTATGTTCTTATATTTTGGACTCTGTTGGGCGGATTCCATCGGCGACAATCCTTCTGCCCAAAAATTCAACCTCGGGTGCGAGAAACAGGCACTTGGATTTCTTGACTCGTAGGCCTACCCGATCCAACCGCTTTAGTACTTCCTCCAAATTACGGAGATGGGAGCCGGTGTCCCTGCCCGTGATAAGTATGTCGTCTTGAAATAAAACCGTCCCCGGGATGGATTTGAGCAGACTCTCCATGTTGCGCTGGAATATGGCAGCTGCCGACCTGATGCCGAATGTGCATCGACTGTACATGAAAAGGCCTCGATGTGTGTTGATGGTGGTGAGTAGCTTGGATTCCTCAGTCAATTCTTGCATCATATACACAGAAATGAGGTCTAATTTTGAGAAAAGTTTACCTCCAGCCAATGTGGCAAATAAGTCCTCCGCTCTGGGCAGCGGGTACTGGTCCTGTAGGGAGACTCTGTTTTTGGTAGATTTGTAGTCCGCACAGATTCGTACAGATCCATCAGGTTTCATGACTGGGACGATGGGACTTGCCCAGTCGCTAAATTCCACAGGTGATATAATGCCTTCCCGCAGAAGCCTGCCTAGTTCGTGTTCAATCTTTTCCCTCATCACATAGGGTAAAGCTCTGACCTTGTGATGGACCGGTCTAGCATCCTGTGTGATGTAGATTTTGACTTTGGCCCCTTTGAAAGTGCCCACACCTGGCTGAAAGAGATGTTCAAATCGCTTTATAACTGTTGAGCAGGAGGTCCGTTCCTATAATGACATGGCATGGACATCATCCCATTTCCAGTTTAGTTTTGCCAGCCAGCTTCTCCCCAGCAGTGCAGGGGGTCTCCGGAGACAATCCACAGGGGAAGTCGGTTCACTGTCCCATTGTGTGTGACAGAGAGCATGGCGATATAGGTCCTTAGTTTGGTGTCGACCCTTGTGAGTTTTGGTCTGTCTCTTTTATGCGGCCACAGTTGTTCAAATTGTTGAGCGCCCATGAGAGATTGGCTCGCTCCCGTATCCAGCTCCATGTTGACAGATATCCCGTTGAGTAGGACCCTCATCATTATAGGAGGCATCTGTTGTCGGAGCAGCGGCTATTGATCGTGTTGACCCGCTGTACATCGGTGTCCCGGGTACTGTCCCCACCATCTTTTGATCCGCTTTCCGACCCATCCGATTCGTATACCAGCCGACCTGCCGTTTTTTTGCACATGCGGGCCAAATGCCCTGTATATTCACAATTTCTGAAAACAGCCTGCTGAAATTGACATCCCCTTGATGAGTGCCCACCCCCACACCTCCAGCACAGACCTGTTCCATTGTTCAAAGTGTTCCCAAAGAATGAGCTGCGTCTGGCTGATCTCTCTTGAGCTTCTCTCAGTTTGTAGTTGATTGCTCGCATTGTGAGTTGATGAGGTGTGAACGGCCGTTCCTGTGGCCCTTTATGGCTTCTGCCTGCTGTCAAGAGCCTGTTCTCCCAGTTTTGTCTGTGTGTGAGGGTAGCAGCTTGTTTAGTGCTGTGAACTTCTTGTTCCGATATTTCGTTAGTTGTCGTACCTGCATTGTAAATCAACCTCGTTTCTTCTTCCCCTACCAAGAATGTCTGTGCAATCAGTGCTGCTGCCTCTAAGGTCAGGTTCTTGGTCTCTATGAGCTTTCGGAATATGCCTGCGTGGCCTATTCCTTCAATGAAAAATTCTCTCAGCATTTCTCTCCTCAGTTCATTGGAGAACTTACATAAAATAGCCAACCTCCGAAGTTCCGCCACAAAGTCGGGTATGCTCTGACCCACACAGCGTCTGTAGTTGTAGAACCTGTGTCTGTCCATGTGTAGGCTGCTTGCTGGCTTCAGGTGGTCTCTTACCAGTGTGCTCAATTCTTCAAACGACTTGCTTGCTGGTTTCTCGGGTGCCAACAGATCCTTCATTAAAGCATATGTTTTCGAGCCACAGCTGGTCAAAAGATGGGCTCTTCTCTTGTCTGCCGTATCGTCGCCTAACCAGTCTTTGGTTACAAAGCTTTGCTGGAGCCTTTCTATAAAGTCCTCCCAATTGTCTCCCGCATTGTACTTTTCATCTGATCCGTTGTTTGCCATTCTGTGGATTCTGTAATCCCGTAACTCGTCGCCACTGTAAAGTCCTGTCCCCTCAGTACAGATTCACACGAGGCATGTAGTGAAGTCAAGGTCACTCTGGACCTGCACCTTTATTTCTCAGCTCTGGAATGCTGCACTTGCCTGAGACCTGTCCTTATATACCTGTCTCTTGCAAGTGCACCCCTGGTAGTAAGGTATGCTGGTGGTTACAGGTCATATCTTATTACAATCATGTATAGCATGTTAGGATACAGTTATATATAATAATATAAGATACATGACAGAGAAAGAGCATCCGGGAGGGTGCTGAGCACTTTGAGTCTCAACGCCGAGAGCATGCAGAAATCAAGCGCAGGCAGTGGAAAGAGCGTGCGGCAAACCAGTCCCATCCACCCCTTCCCTCAACGACTGTCTGTCCCACCTGTGACAGAAACTGTGGTTCTCGTATTGGACTGTTCAGCCACCTAAGGACTCATTTCAAGAGTGGAAGCAAGTCTTCCTCGATTCCGAGGGACTTCCTATGATGATGATGATGATATGCTCCCTAGCATTGAATCCCCAACCAGTGGAAATAGTTGCTCACTATCTACCCTATCTGTTCCCCTTAATATCTTGAAAACTTCGATCAGATCATCCCTTAACCTTCTAAATTCTAGGGTATACAACCTTAATCTGTGTAATCTCTCCTCGTCACTTAACCCTTTAAGTCCGGGTATCATTCTGGTGAATGAAGGAAAGAGTAGGGCTTATTAGGGACCAAAATGGTGATCTATATGTGGAGACAGAGGATGTGGGTAAAGTACTTAATGAATACTTTGCAGCTGTCTTCACAAAAGAGGGGGACGATGCCGAGGTAGAAGTTTAGGTGGAAGATAGTGAAATATTGGATGGGATAAACATAGTAAGAGAGGAAGTTTTAAGGGGTTTAGCATCCTTGAAAGTGGATAAATCGCCTGGAGCAGATGACATATATCCGAGGCTACTAAAAGAAGCAAGGGAAGAAATTGCGGAGGCTCTAACCATGATTTTTCAATCCTCCTTAGCTACAGGTGTGGTATCTGACGATTGGAGGACTGGTAATGTTGTACCGTTGTTTGAAAAGGGAGGAAGGGATAAACCAAGCAATTACAGGCCAGTTAATTTAACCTCAGTGGTGGGCAAAATACTGGAATCAATTCTGAGGGACAGTATAAACCTTCATTTAGAAAGACACAGATTAATCAAGGTCAGTCAACATGGATTTGGTATGGGAAGGTCGTGCCTGTCTAACTTGACTGAGTTCTTTGAGGAGATAACAAGGAGGGTTGATGAGGGCAGGGCATTTGATGTAGTCTACATGGATTTTAGCAAGGCTGTTGACAAGGTCCCACATGTCAGGCAGATCAAAAAAGTAAAAGCCCATGGGATCTAAGGGAGAGTGGCAAATTGGATCCAAAACTAGCTCAGTGGCAGGAGGCAAAGGGTAATGGTTGAGGGGAGCTTTTGTGACCAGAAGGCTGATTCCAGTGGGGTTCCACAGGGCTCAGTACTCGGTCCCTTACTTTTTGTAGTATATATTAATGATTTAGACTTAAATGTAGGGGGCATGAAAAAGAAGTTTGCAGATGATACAAACATTGGCGATGTGGTTGACAGTGAGGAAGAAAGCTCTTCACTGCAGGAAGATATCGATGAACTGGTCAGTTGGGCAGAAAAATGGCAAATAGAATTCAATCCGTAAAAATGTGAGGGAATGCATTTCAGGAGGGACAACAAGGAAAGGAAATACACAATAAATGCGAGGATACTGAGAGGTGTGGAGGAACAGAGGAACCTTGGAGTGTATGTCCACAGATCCTTAAAGGTAGCAGGACAGGTTGATAAGGTAGTTAAAAAGGCATACGGACTGCTTTCCTTTATTAGCCGAGGCATAGAATATAAGAGCAGGGAAGTTATGCTAGAACTGTATACAACACTAGTTAGGCCACAGCTTGAGTACTGCGTGCACTAGAAAGGGTGCAGAGGAGATTTACGAGGATGTTGCCAGGACTGGAAAACTTTAGCTACGAGAAAAGATTGGATGGCTGGAGTTGTTTTCCTTGGAACAGAGGAGGCTGAGGGTAGATTTAATTGAGGTGTACAAAATTATGAGGGGCCTCGATAGAGTGGATAGGAAGGACCTATTTCCCTCAGCAGAGGGGTCAATAACCAGAGGGCATAGATTTAAAGTAGTTGTTGGAAGGATTAGAGGGGAGATGAGGAAACCTTTTTTCACCCAGAGGGTGGTGGGAGTCTGGAACTCACTGCCTGAATGGGTGGTAGAGGCAGAAACCCTTATCACATTTAAAAGGTACTTAGGTGTGCACTTAAAAAGCCATAACCTACCGGGCTAAGGACCTAGTACTCGAAGGTGGGATTAGGCTGGGTAATTCTTTTTCGACCGGCACAAACACGATGGGCCGAATGGCCTCCTTCTGTGTCATAATTTTCTATGATTCTATGATACGCTGCACTCCTTCCAAGGTCAACATATCCTTCCTAAGGTGTGGCGCCCAGAACTGCTCACAGTACTCCAGGTGTGGTCTAACCAGGGTATAGCTCCAGCATAACTTCTACACTCTTGTATTCTAGTCCTCTAAATATAAAGGCCAGCATTCCATTAGCATTTTAAATTATTTTCTGTATCTGTTCATGACATTTTAGTCATCTATGTACCTGGGCCCCAAGTCTCTTTGGACCTCCACTGTTTTTAGCTTTTCACCATTTAGAAAGCACCCTGTTCTATTCTTTTTAGCTCCAAAGTGGATGACCTCGTATTTGCCTACATTGAAATCCATTTGCTACAGTTTTGTCCATTCACTTAATCTGTCGATATCCTTTTGTAATTTTATGCTTTCATCTACACTATATACAGTGTCACCTGTCTTTGTGCCATCGGCAAATTTGGATATTATGACTTTCTATGCCATCATCTAAGTCGTTAATAAATACAACAACTTGTATTTAGATAGCTCCTTTAACGTAGTAAAACGTCCCAAGGCGCTTCATAGCAGTGTTATAAGACAAAGGTTTAACTCCGAGCCACATAAGAATTATGGCAGGTGACCAAAAGCTTAGTTAAAGAAATAGGTTTTAAGGAGCATCTTAAAGGAGGAAAGAGAGGTAGAGAGGTGGCGAGGTTTAGGGAGGGAGTTCCAGAGCTTGGGGTCTAGACAGCTGAAGGCACGGCCATCAATGGTTGAGCGATTATAATTAAGGATGCTCAAGAGCGCAGATATCTCGTCGCTTGTAAGGCTGAAGGAGATTACAGAGCTAGGGAGGGACGAGGCCATAGAAGGATTTGTAAACAAGGATGAGAATTTGAAATTGAGGTGTTGCTTAACCGGGAGCCAATGGAGGTCAGCGAGCACAGGGGTGATGGGTGAACGGGACTTGGTGCCAGTTAGGACACGGGCTGCCGAGTTTTGAATGACCTCTAGTTTACGTAGGGTAGAATGTGGCAGGCCAGCCAGGAGTGCATTGGAGTAGTCAAGTCTAGAGGTAATAAAGGCATGGATGAAGACTTTAGCAACTGATGAGCTGAGGCAGTGGTGGAGATGGGCAATGTTACGGAGGTGGAAAACGGTGGTTTTAGTTATGTCGCAAATATGTGGTCGAAAACTCATTTCAGTGTCAAATATGACACCCAGGTTGCGAATAGTCTGGTTCAGCCTCAAACAGATGCTAGGGAGAGGGATGGAGTCGGTGGCTAAGGTTCGGAATTTGTGGCGGGGTCCAAAAACAATGCCTTCGGTCTTCCCAATATTTAATTGCAGAAGATTTCTGCTCATCCAGTACTGGACGTCGGACAAGCAGTCTGACAATTTAGAGTCCGTGGAGGGATCGGAAGAAGTGGTGGTGAGGTAGAGCTAGATGTCATCAGTGTACACGTGGAAACTGACGCTGTGTTTTTGGATGATGTCACTAAAGGGTAGCATATAGTTGAGAAATAGGAGGAGACCAAGGATAGGTTCTTGGGGGACACCAGAGGTAACGATACAGGAGTGAGAAGAGAAGCCGTTGCAAATGATTTTCTGGCTACAATTAGATAGATAATAATAGAACCAGGTGAGTGCAGTCCCATCCAGCTGAACGATGGTGGAGAGGCGTTGCAGGAGGATGGAGTGGTCAACCGTGTCAAAGGTTGTAGACAGGTCGAGAAGGATGAGGAGGGATAGCTTACCTTTGTCACAGTCACAAAGGATATCATTTGTGACTTTGATGAGAACCGTTTCCGTACTGTGGTAGGGGCGGAAACTGGATTGAAGGGATTCAAACATGGAGTTGCGGGAAAGATGGGCATGGATTTGGGAGGCGACAACACGTTCAAGAACTTTGGAGAGAAAAGGTAGGTTGGAGTTGGGGTGGCAGCTCGCAAGCACAGTGAGATCAAGAGTTGTTTTTGATGTGGAACCAAAATAAAGGCTCAACACAAGTCTGTTAAAGAATCAAAATATGTTTATTTGAGAATACCTTGGCCAAGGGAGAGCGGCAGTTTGAAAGAGCCCAAAAACCATCTCTCCCCTTGGCTGTCAGCTTACAGTATTTAAAGCCAAAAACCGCAATCCGTTATGCGTCATCAGTTCCAAAGAACTGACCGCAGACTCTCCGTGACATTTCAAAAGCGCATCTAGCTTAACCGCAAGAACTGAATATAAACTCACGACATTTGCGAATGTTTCCACAGCACGTTTTTTGACATCTCCAAATTGCACTTACCTAGCGGCTAGAAGTCATCTTAGCTCCGTGGTCTGTATTTCTTGACCAAGGTAGACGCTCTTATCTATAAAGATGTATGTTCATCTTGACCTGTGGTTGCCATCACTGTTTGTTAGTCTAAGGATACTCAGGTAGCCTAGTTTGCGGTTTCTAGCAGCTAGGCTACATCCTGTAATTGTTTTTGCTCAGCTCATGTGCAAAGCTTTGCTACAATTTGACATTCTGAAATATGTCTGTATTTAATAGCAGGCCTAATTCCTATTTTCCTAAACAATTTTCCCAGGCTGCAATACTATGTCACTACAGTGGGCCTCTAAAGTCCCACTTCAATCCCCCCTTTGGTCCCTGGCTAAACCCAGCCCATGAGACCATTCGAGCTAAGCTATCTAATGCTTTAGACTTCCCGCTCCGCTTGCGGTGATATCTGCCGCCAAGTTTGGGAGGTCTATTGCTTAACCAGGGTTTAAATTCCCTCATGCATCAACAGTCTATCTTTCTCTTGCATACGAGTGATTACTTCAGCTTGCTGCCTGTGTCTACGCTTCCTACAAGCTGCACATGTCATTATCAGCCAGCACAGTGCCAAAATCAGTTGAACTGCCACCAATATGTGAGAAATGATACATATCCATGGATGGATATTAACAGCCAGTTCCATGCCTTCTCATACCAGGGGGTACGTTGAAGGTATTTTGCAATGTCCTTGCTCAGTTCACGCAGCTCCTGTTTGAGCACGTGATATTGTTTTATGCTTGCCAGCAGAGGATCCTTTATATCTCTCAGGTCCTCAGGCAGGTAGGGTATTGGTGCAGCCAGTTCACTTTCATATTGGTATAAATCTTGTTTTTCGTCAGTCAGGTTCAGGGTAATGGTTTCTTGAGCATGGATATGCGTCATTTGTGCTCGTCCGATCATAACCAGTAGCCTCGGGGTGAAGCAGAAGTTGGGATTAGTGATGTTATATTGATAAATACCATAGTCATAAGTTGGTTGGTTGGTTACCACATAGTATTCCCCCTTTCCGTGGTAGGCAGAGTGAGTGTGTTTGGATTCTGATGGGTTTATTTCTAAGACACACCCAATGGTTTGATTAAATCCACACCCATCCTCGCTTCCCCAACCTACTGCACCCATCCTCGCTTCCTACCCTGCAGCACCCTGATAATGAGACCCCTCTCACGGTTCCGTTCCGTTTGATCCATTGGGTAGTACCGCATGTAGTTCTCACCCCGGATTAGCCCCAAGCTTTCTACCTCAAACTGGAGGTGTGGTCCAAACTCCCCCTTAGCCATTACCGGAATCATTAGGACTATCCCCACCAGGGCAGAATATGAATCTGTGCATCCGCCTGTCACCGGAAAGACTCTTGTCATTCCTTTCATGGTGCACGCGTCCAGTGACCCTTGATGCTGTGCTAGGTCGGAACAGGTGGGTGCTGTTAATCCATCCGGGACTTCGCCCCTGTGTATTTGGTCCAGGTTCTTCCTGACCTGCCCAATCATCCATCCCCTGTAAGCGTGTCAGAGGTCTCGCTGAATCTCTGCCTTTTCCGCATTGAATTCTCGGTCAATCAGGCGGTTAATGGTGGCAGCATGGCCCTCCAGGACTGTAATCCCTTTGGCTAAGCTCCCTGCTGCCCATTCGCCTTCCCAAGCAGCCCCTTTGGCTGCGTCTGTCTGCCTCTGCAGCAACTTCCTGACTGTGTCTTTAAGGCTTTCCTATTGTTCCTGTATAGCTTGTATGTCTAGGACATTTAAAATGAGGTTCCTGTGTTGACCCTGTTAAGACGTCATTGATCAGACCCCATTTCTGTTTGTGGGTCTGACCCGCTTTCAGAGGGCTCTGGTATCTGGATGCCCCTGAGGCATCCCAGAATTCTTTCAACACTATCTTAAGCATTCGGGCATACAATGCCCGTACCTTAAGGTCACATTTTTCTGGTAGCACTATTTACTATTATAGGTAATATCTCATGGTGTACATTTTCATACAATTGGATTCCCTCCGTTCTCAGGACCACCCTGCTTGGGGATCCTGCGGTAAGTATGGGACATTCTGGGGGTGGGCCTGGAGTGGTCGGTAGGGCCGGTGTCGGCTAATAGTCAGGCCACTCTACCCGGATTATTGGGGATAGACATGTCTCATCGTTTCACACACAAACGTAGTATGTAGGCTCAAACTTTTGCATGGACCTAACACACACAGCGAAGTCGTGAGGCTGCTTTTCGATCACATTCGGGATGGCTTCCCAGTCAAAAATCCGATAATCTCTCACTATTTCTGATTTGACGTTTTCCATACTGATACCCCGGTGGTTACCCTCGCTCATGAGGCACTGCGTATAGTTAATACGTGGCCAAAAGTTTCTACAGGACTGTAATACTGTGGCATCCCTGGTATATGCTCGGTATGGAGCAGTGCACATTCCTGATAGGTCTGGAAATTTGTCCATATGCTATTTAGACCACATTCAATACATAAGGTCCTATTGTACCGTATTGCGATGCCTAATACTGTGGGTTGGGTTCCCTTACACCCGCGAAATCTTCTGTTTGGTCCGAGGGGAGTCTCTGCACCCTCTCACCGGAATATACCAGTCATTTCCAACTTGGGTCTTTTGATAATCAGGGTCTTCATAGTTCAGGTGTAGCTCATCACCTTCAGCCCCATGATTTGAATTTTGGCTGACCATCCGGGCCTGCGCCGGTTGCCACAGGGGCGAAGGCCAAAATATAATCGGTATCACGATTCTCCAGTCCATCCTGTAAAATCCAACTTCCCCTTAGATGGGGTATTCTGTTAGAGTCGTTTTAGCTGGGATCAATGTTTCCACTGTCCTTAATCATTCATATCCACACATCCATGTGTTGCCACTGATCAATCTCTCTTATGGCCCCGACCACCGCGGCACAAATTCGGTTCGTCCCGGTAGCCCCTTAACCATTACTTTCTCCCCCACTTGGGGAAGATCTACCGGGGACGCTAACTCATCTTGTTCATCCCACTCTGCCTGTCGTTCTCTTACTTCCTGTCTCATATCCTTAAGTTGCTTACTTAACTCCGTTACATATCTCCTAATCTGATCCCGCAATGGACCCACATTGGACCCTCCTATGATTATACCTTCGGGTAATCGCATTGCCCGATCAACCATGAGCTCACTTGGAGCTAATCCTGTTGTCTGGTTAGGGGTTGCCCTTTGTCTCATCAGAATAGCAGGCAGCAGCTCAGCCCAAGCCTGTCCGGTTTCTTGGATGGCTTTTGACAGGGCTGTCTTTATTGTCCGATTCATCCATTCTACCATTCCCGAACTCTGCAGGTGGTAGCGGATGTGAAAAATTTTTTTAATACCCAATGTGGTGCATAGTAACTGTACTACCTGCTCTGTGAAGTGGGTTCCCTGATCGGAGTCTATTTGAGTGGGGATGTCCCAGCGGGGAATCACCTCCTCGGCTAAGATACGAGCTACTGTGGTTGCAGTACAGTTTCGGGTAGCAAAAGCTTCCACCCACCGTGTAAACAAATCAATTATTACTAGATAGTATTTCTTTCCTCGAGAGCTTGGCAGTGGTCCCGTGAAATCAATTTGTATATTCTCCCATAGTCCTCGTGGCCATGGTTGATGGGCCATTCTAATTTTAATGGCCTTTCCCGGATTATGTTGGGCACATGTAATGCATTGCTGGCAATATTTAGTGATGTCTCGTCCCATGCCTGGCCACCACCAATCTCTGGAGACACTACTGATCATGGCATTTAGCCTGGCATGATTGATGCCATGGTGCAGTTCCATAAGCATCTTTCTTATACTAGTGGGGGCTGCCACCTTACCGTCCTTTCTCCACACTGAGTCTGGATCTGGTGCCCCTCCCTGTCTTTTCCATCCTGTCTTCTCTTCATCACTTACATCTGCATGTAATTTTACAATGTCATACTACTTACTGATTCCTCCCTCACCGCAAGAGGCTGCTGCTTTCTCTGCAGCCTTGTCCGCAGCCTCATTTCCCCTCTGGATATCGTCCACCATTCTCTGGTGTGCTTTAACCTTTATTTCTGCTGCCTCGGCTAATAGCAGCCTAATTTGTCCTTCATGTTTGATGGCCTCCCCGCCTGAGGTGACAAACCCCAGCCTCCCCCAGACAGTCATGCAGTCATGGACTACTCCAAAAGCATGGCGGCTGTCTGTGTAGATATTTGCCCGCTTGCCTTCAGCTAATTGGAGGGCTTGAGTCAGCGCAGTGAGTTCTGCCACTTGTGCGGGAAGTCCTCCGTCCAGTCCCCCACTTAGGACGGTGTCAAGTGCTCCATTGACCACCGCCCAATATGTGGGGTCCCTTCGATATATTTGCGGGACCTGTCCACATAAAGGGTTAAATTGGGGTCCTCGCGTGGGATCTCACTTATATTACCGGGTGAGTCTTCCCGCTCTCGGGCATGGCACTCATGGGGTTCACCCGTGACCAGCAGACCCTCTGCAGGGTTTTCCCCTATGTCCCATACTATTTTCACAGACTCATCATGGGGGAGTAAAACTGCCTCCCATTTAGCCCTGCGTACACTGGACATGGATCTTAGTTTCCCGGTGTTGAGCATTTCTACCAGAGTGTGTTTAGTGTGCAATACAATCTCCCCGGTCATCACTACCAGTTCACTGACTTTCATTGCCCACGTTGCACAGTCCAGAGCCGCCACACACCGGAGACCGGCCGCCATGGGTGACTGTTGGGTTGAGTAATAGGCTACAGGACGCATCCTGTCCCCATGCATCTGAGTGACCACTGCCTCATAGAATCCTTCCTCATTTTCGCAGTAAATGTGGAAAGGAATGTCCATGTTCGGGAGTCCCAGGCTGGGTGCAGATGTTAAGGCTTCCTTCAGATTACCATATGCTGCTTCCTGCTCTGGGCCCCATTCTACACTCTCTAGGGAGGGTTTCCCCCCTTTCACCAATTTCTGTTTTGGTTCTGCTATGGCTGCGAAGTTGGCTATAAAGTTTCTGCAGTAATTAAAGAGTCTCAGTACTTTCCGTACCCCTCGGACTGTCTTTGGATGGGGCATGATTCTGATAGCTTCTTTCCTATCCTGAGACATTGTTCTGGTCCCTTGTGATATCCCATGACCCAAATATTGTACCACTGTCTGTCCGATCTGGGCTTTCTTGGGATTGGCTTTAAATCCCATCCTTTGTAGGGTTTCTAAGATTTCTATGAGAGCGCCCGTGTGTTCCTGTTCATCCTCCGAGGCGATCAGCAGATCATCCACATACTGGAGGACTGTGCTTCTGTAAGGGGTTAGGTCCACCTTTTCTAGGGCTCGACATAGTCCGGTGAAATATTGCCGGGCTATTGTGGAATCCCTGTGGCACCTGTTTTCAGGTATACTGGCGGTCCCCTACAGTAAAGGCAAACTTGTCCTGTGATTCCCGAGCCAGAGGTATGGACCAAAATCCATTGGCTATATTAAGCACTGTGAATATCTTATGTTCGGGTTTCAATCCGTTAAAGATTGTGGCTGGGCTGGCTACAATGGGGTGCTGATGAGGTGTCACTTTATTCAGAGCCGTGTAATCTATAGTCCGCCAGTATGAGTCGTCTGGCTTCTTTACCGGCCACACGGGTGAATTAGTGGTGCTCTCAGCTTCCCGGAGTATGGCACTGTCCAGCAGATCTTGTATAATTTGTTTGACTGCCTCCCTGGCTTCAGGTTTGATGGGATATTGTTATGAGGGGTGTGTTCTGGTCCCAGGACAATGATTGGGTCGGTATCTACCAACCCACAATCTTGGTTGGACCATGCCCACGCTCCCATCAATCTGCAGACACACGGCACCATACCCTTCTAATGTATCCCAAGCCCTGGTGAGTTGTACGCTCCCCACCTTTGCATGGTTATCCAATTTATTTTGTTCCCCGAAGGTAGTAGTTTGGGCTTCTCCAAACTATTTTCTTCCCCCGGGGATCAATCAATATTCTTAATTGAGTTAGGAGGTCGATTCCTAATATTGTACCCTCATTATTGGGACAAACATAAAATTGTGCGGGGATTAGAATCCCTGCCACATCCAATAATATTACATCGCTTAGGTGTGCCCTTGTGGCAGATTCTCCAACCCCTGTTATTAAAGGGGTCTGTTTAGTTGTGGGTAGGGGAATATCTGTCATTGAGACAAAGGCACCTGTATCCACCAACATGTTGCACTGCTGGCTCCCTAACAATGCTATTATGTGGATTCGAGGGTTGCCTTCGCTCTGAGCGGGGGCCGCTGGTCTTTCAGTCACTTTCCAGGTCCTTGAGGGCCTGGAGGAGCTGATCCTTGGTCATGTTCTGGGATTTGGGTGGGCTACCCCGTGGGTCTTTTCCCACCCCCGCCTGGCGCCCAACACTGGTTTTTGTTGTGTCCCATTTTCTGGCAGTTGCTGCACTTGGGAAGTGGACTCTTACAGTCCTTGGATATGTGTCCGGGTTTGCCACAACTGTAGCAAACTCCACTGGGTCTTTTACTGGATGCCACTCCTATTTCTACTTTGATCGGCTTCTGGTGTTGGTTGGCTTCATTATCCACTTGGCATGCCCAGCTCACCAGTCCTTCATAGATATCTGCGCCGACTACCTCCATCTTAAGTATTTTCTGATGGTCGGCTGACAGGCCGTATTTAAACATCTTTAAAAATGCCTGATCTGCCTTGTCTGGGGCTGCCTGACCCGAGTATTCTTGACACGTGGTCCACAGTCTATGACCATACACACTGCTGTTTTCATTTTGCTTCTGGCGGACTAACAGAATTAGTCCCCAGTTGGGAGCGGGAGTTCCCAAGGCGGCTTGGACCGCCCGGGTGAAATCATCATATACTGTCTGTCGGACTGCCTGAGTGGCATTATTAAAAGGAGTCCATTCACCATCTCTATAATCCTGTCTTAATGTCTCCCATTTAGGCCATGGGCATTTAGCCCTCACTATCTGATGTATATCCCTCTCATGCATCTCAACAATCTCCAAAATTCAGAATTGCCGTGTTTTTCCTTCAGAGAAGGTAGATCCTTGAGGATCCCGTGTTTCTCCAAAGGGGTAAACGGTATGTATTTCACTGTTACTTTACGGTCAGTTCCCTGACCCGTGCCGGACGTTTGCAACGGGGCTGCAGGGAGTTTAGCATCATCCTCTAGGCCATACTCGGGTGCCGTAGCTCCAGCTTTTTCATAGGAAGGGGGTGCCTTCACCCCGGTCGTAGTCTCTGAGTCTCCCAAAAAGCCCGGACACACAACGGGCCTCATTAGCTTCACTTAGTTTCTTTACTTCTTCCCTTAATTGCTTCAATTCCTCAATTTTGGGTTCCATCTTGTCACTAAATTGTAAAAACTGTCGCACTATAATTATACCGGTTTTCTTGACTCTCTTAGTTTTCTCTGTTTCCCACCAAGCCTTTTGCTTGGCTGGTTCTTGTGACTGGTCCCACCCGTCTTTTAACATTTTGTCGATTAACCCCTTCCGGTCATCCGCGTAGAACTTAGTAAGGGAGGTCTCCAACCCCCAGTCTAATCCTTTGCCCGATGCCATTAAATGGTCTGACGATCTACGTCCGATGACTTCACGTCTCTCCAATTGGTAGTTTCATCCATCCTCTATGTTAAATCTTAGCCATATTTCACCGGCATACTTTCTGTGCAACTCAGTTCTTATCAATGACTTTAAACTAAATGAATGACTTTAAACTAACTTATCATACTCACGCGCCAACAAGGTTTGTTCTTTAGCAAACTTTTACAGTTTGGAATCCCCGGTTGACTGACAGTCTTATCACAGAGTTCATCTAATTTTGGAATGGGACTTTAAACTTACTCACTCCGAGATGCTCTGTCGACATTGGTCTGTCCGTTCCCTGGCGGATCCCATCCTGGTTGCCAATTTGATGTGGAACCAAAATAAAGGCTCAACACAAGTCTGTTAAAGAATCAAAATATGTTTATTTGAGAATACCTTGGCCAAGGGAGAGCGGCAGTTTGAAAGAGCCCAAAAACCATCTCTCCCCTTGGCTGTCAGCTTACAGTATTTAAAGCCAAAAACCGCAATCCGTTATGCGTCATCAGTTCCAAAGAACTGACCGCAGACTCTCCGTGGCATTTCAAAAACGCATCTAGCTTAACCGCAAGAACTGAATGTTTCCACAGCACATTTTTTGACATCTCCAAGTTGCGCCTACCTAGCAGGCTAGAAGTGGTCTTAGCTCCGTAGTCTGTATTTCTTGACCAAGGTAGACGCCCTTATCTATAAAGATGCATGTTTATCTTAACCTGTGGTTGCCATCACTGTCTGTTAGTCTAAGAATACTCAGGTAGCCTAGTTTGCAGTTCCTAGCAGCTAGGCTACATCCTGTAATTGTTTTTGCTCAGCTCATGTGCAAAGCTTTGTTACAATTTGACATTCTGAAATATGTCTGTATTTAATAGCAGGTCTAATTCCTATTTTCCTAAACAATTTTCCCAGGCTGCAACACTATGTCACTACAGTGGGCCTCTAAAGTTCCACTTCAGTTTTTTTGAAGAGAGGGGTGATGACGGCAGATTTGAGGGAGAGGGGTACAATACCAGAGGAGAGAGAACCATTAATAATGTTAGCTAACCATGGGAGCTAGAAAAAAAGTTGGCTTGTCAGCAGTTTAGTGGGAATAGGGTTGAGGGAGCAGGAAGTGGGTCTTATGGACAAGATGAGTGTGGAGAGGTCAAGAGGGGAGATCAGAGAGAAACTGGAGAAAGATGCAACTTCAGGGCTAGGGCAGAGGGAAACCTTAGAGAAAGTTTGGCCCGATGGGCTAGGGGAAGGAAGGGAAGTGGCAAAGGATGGTCTCAATCTTTGAGACAAAGGAGTTCATGAGCTCCTCGCACTTGTTGTTGGTGGTGACACAGGAGAGGGGTTTAAAAAGACATAGAAACAGAAAATAGCAGTAGTAAGCCATTCGGCCCTTCGAGTCTGCACCACCATTCAATATGATCATAGCTGGTCCTCTATCTCAACACCATATTCCTGCTTTCCCCCAAACCCCTTGATGCCTTTAGTTTCTAGAAATCTATCTATCTCCCTCTTAAATATATTCAGTGACTTGGCCTCCACAGCTTTCTGTGGTAGAGAATTCCACAGGTTCACCACCCTCTGAGTGAAAAAATTTCTCCTCATCTTGGTCCTAAATTTCCTACCCCGTATCCTGAGACTGTGACCCCTTGTTCTAGACTTCCCAACATCCACCCCGCATCCAGTCTATTCAACCCAGTCAGAATTTTATACGTTTCAATGAGATCCCCTCTCATTCTTCTAAACTTTAGTGAATACAGGCCTAGTCGACCCAATCTCTCCTCATACAACAGTCCTGCCATACCAGGAATCATTCTGGTGAACCTTCACTGCTCTCCCTCTATGGCAAGTATAACCTTTCTTAGGTAAGGAGACCAAAACGGCACACAATACTCCAGGTGCAGTCTCACCAAGGCCCTGTATAACTGTAGTAAGACATCCTTGCTCCAATCCTCTTGCAATGAAGGCCAACATACCATTTGCCTTCCTAACTGCTTGCTGCATCTGCATGTTTGCTTTCAATGACTGGTGTACAAAGACACCCAGGTCCCTCTGTACCTCGACACTTCCCAAGCCATCACCATTTAAATAATTCTTTGTCCTTATGTTTTTCCTACCAAAGTGGATAACTTCACATTTATCCACGTTATACTGCATCTGCCATGTGTTTGCCCACTCACTCAACCTATCTAAATCACCTTGCAGTGTCTTTGCATCCTCCTCACAACTCACAATCCCACCTAGTTTTATGTCGTCAGCAAGCTTGGAAATATTACATTTGGTTCCCTCATCCAAATCATTTATATATATTGTGAATAGCTGGGGCTTAATCACTGATCCCTGTGGTACCCAACTAGTCACTGCCCGCCATCCTGAAAAAGATCCGTTTATTCCTACTCTATTTCCTGTCAGTTAACCAATTTTCAATCCATGCCAATACATTACCCCCAATCCTATGTGCTTTAATTTTGCACACTAACCTCTTATGTGGGACTTTATCAAAGGCCTTCTGAAAATCCAAATACACTACATCCACTGGTTCTCCCTTATCTATTTTATCAGTTACATCTTCAAAAAACTCCAGTAGGTTTGTCAAACACGATTTTCCTTTCATAAATCCATGTTGACTTTGTTTAATCCCGTTGATATTATCTAAGTGTGCCGTTATCACATCCTTTATAATAGACTCCAGCATTTTCCCTACTACTGATGTCAGGCTAACCGGTCTGTAGCTCCCTGTTTTCTCTCCTCCTCCTTTTTAAATAGTGGGGTTACATTTGCCACCTTCCAATCTGCAGGAACTGATCCGTAATCTATAGAATTTTGGAAGATGACAACTAATGCATCCACTATTTCCATGGCTACCTCCTTTAGTACTTGGGGATTCATCTGCCTTCAATCCCATTAGTTTCTCCAGCACTATTTTCTTACTAATTATAATTTCCTTTAATTCCTCTTGCTCACTAGACCCTTGGTTCCCTAGCATTTCTGGGACGTTATTTGTGTCCTCTTCCATGATGACAGAACCAAAGTATTTATTCAATTGTTCTACCATTTCCTGTTCCCCATTACAAATTCTCCCGTTTCTGACTGTAAAGGACCTATATTTGTCCTCACTAATCTTTTTCTTTTTATGTACTTGTAGAAACTTTTGCAGTCGGTTTTTATGTTCCTTGCAAGTTTACTCTCGTACTCTATTTTTCCCCTCTTAATTAATCTCTTGGTCCTTTTTTGCTGAATTTTAAACTGCTCCCAATCCTCAGACTTGCTACTTTTTCTGGCAACTTTGTATAACTCCTCTTTGGATCTAATACTATTCTAATTTCTTTTGTTAGCTATGGTTGGGCCACCTTTCCTTTTGTGTTTTTACGGTTAGCAGTAGAGAATAGTAGCCAGGGTTTATCATACATTCCAGAATGATCCTGGAATAGTGAGCAATTATGGCAGACAAGAGTAGGACTCAATAATGTTTTATGTGGCGGTGAATTGCTAAACCAGTTGCCTGCCATATCCATTCACGTCTGCGCCGCATGGACTTGAGGGAGCGAAGATGAGGGCCATACCAGGGGGAACAGCCAGGGTGAGAGAGTAATGGTTTTAATAGGGACTAGGACATCAAAGGTGGTGGTGAGGGTGTGGTTGAGCAAATCGGTGACTGCAGAAATATTATGGCGAATGGAGGACCAAAGATTGGACAGTTTGGATTTCATAAGTGCAGTTGTAAGAGAGTTTGGATTTTTTTTGCAGGGAGGGATGCAGAAGGAAGTAGGGTTGGGGTGGGGGGGGCGGGTATGTGGGTGGAGAACAATACAAGGAAGTGGTCAGAGATGGCCTTATCTGCAATTGACATGGTGGGAATATTGAGGCCAGGAGAGATGGCAAGATCAAGGGAGTGGCCGAGAATATGTGTTGGGGAGTACACATGGAGGGAGAGATGAAGGGAGGATAGTGAACTCAGAGGAGACAGCATGATGAATTGAATGGAGATTGAAATCACTGAGGATGAGAAGCCGCTCGGTGCAGAGGCTGAAGGAGGAAAGCAGTGAAGATATCTCGGTGATAACATTTTTATCGTTCTTGGGTGGGCGGTAGAGAACGAGAATTTTAAATGAGAGGTGAGAGAGATGGAATCAGGTGAGTTGTTCAAAGGAGGAGAAAGTGCCGGAGGAGTAGGGGCTCAGGCTAAGACCAAGGTGTGATTGGGTGATGAGAGTCACACCGCCAGCATTGGCGGTCTGGGTGGGGCAAGTGGTGGAAGGTATAGCCAGGCGGGGAGGCTTCATTTAAGGGTAAGGTGTCATCACCCCTCTGCCAAGTTTCTGTCAGGACCAAAATGTTAATACAATCATCCACGATAAACTCATGGATGGCAAGGGCCCTGTTCGCAAATGAATGGAAATTCTGCAAGGAGATGCAGAGCGGATCGGTGATGGCTGATCCACTGCCAGCATCCACAGGGCCAGCGCTTGGAGGGGTGAGTTGGATGGGGAGGAGATTGGCAAGATTAGCCCTTCATGGGCAAACTGGACGGCTAGGTCGGTGAGAGAGTAGGGTGGGACAGTTGGAGTTGCTACCGTGAGAAGATAGCGACGAGTGCCATGGTGGGCCCTTCGGAGAATGCTAAGAGAGGCACAGAGGGAAGCTGTAGGCGTATCTAAGAGGAATTCAAGCCTGGGACGATGGCAGGAGAGTAGGAAGATCAAAGAGTAATGAAGGGTTGGGATAGGGATTTGGGAGGGCAGAATATCCGAGAGAGATTAAAGGCAACATGACTACAGGAGAGCCCGGTCAGGGAGGGGTGGAATGGCTCGAGTCCAAAGTGGCAGCCAAACTGCGCACACAAATAAACACAGGGAAACCTTAAGTTACATAGACCTTGTTATGTAGCAATTATAAGGATGCATATTTCCTGGTACAGTTACAAGGTCCTAAATCCAGAATCCCTCGACCAAATCCATGCCGGGATTTGTGTGGTGAGGTCCGAAATCCTGCAAAACCCAAAATCCAGCACGGAGTCAATCCCGAGGATTCTGGATTTCAGACTATTGATTTTCTTGTGCGAAATCCGGAATCCTTGACCCGGATTTCGCCTCAAAAATGTTCGGTTTTCGGGCAATAATTCGGACGACGCCATCAAAATTTTTGTCCAGTTTTTGTACGATTGCGGTTTTCGGAGTTCCGGATTCGGGACACTGCACCTGTAGTAGCAGGGAATAGATTGGTGAATATAGTAAGGAGTCCAAAGTTAAAGTCGGAGGTCCCATGGTGGGCAAAAGTTGACATCAGTAGGATGGAATCTGTTTGGAGCACCAACAAAGTGTTGTCCAAGTTCAGAGGCAGGCGAGAGAAGTCCAGAAGCTATTTGAAGAGGAGAGAATTGAAGGATGTAGGTTATTGAGAGTCGGTTTTGGGGCAGGAAGATGATGGCAAAGTTCATGCAAAGTTGGAGGTCACCGTAGATCAGATGCAGTGGAGAAAATCTAAAACCACATAAGCCAGCGACCAACAAAACAGAAAAACCAGTCGAACGAGACAGGTAACTCAGCAGAGAGACAACAAATAGCAGTAACCCAACAGGGCTGAAAAACCAGTAGAATGAGTCACCCAGTTCAGCAGAGAAATAGCTACAGTGGGGAAGATAATTTTTGGACGTGTTTATTTGTAACATCTAAAAGCTCTGATTGAGTCCCCTTGATCACATGACTGATTGCGGATTTATCTACCAGCAGTTTCTCCGGAGGTGTAATTAGATCCGCCCTGTCAATCAGTAACGTTGCAAAGAGCAATTCGAGCCATTCTGACGGCCGACTCCAAATAGAACAGAGGTCACTTTCACAGGTTAAGACCTTCTCCCAACCCATAAACAGGTTCCTGCCCCAGCCTCCTCACCCAAGTTCATGATCTCATCCCCCAGCCTCCAGGCCAAAGTTGCTGACCTACTCCCCTGTCCAAGTTCCTGACCTAATCACCCCCAGCCCGAATTCCTGACCTCATTCCCCACCCAGAGTTGTTCACCACCTCCCGCCAGCCCCACCCAAGAGTTCCTGACCTAGTAATCCCCACAAGCTCAAGTTCCTGAACTTATCAGCCCCCAGCCCAAGTTCCTCCCCCATGGATTCATGACTTTCTCTCACCCCCACACCCCTACAACCCCCGCCATAGCGCGGATATTGTGTAGGGGTCACGGATTGTTAACCGGTTTATTGGGTATGAAGTGAATAGTGTCAGTGTTGTGATTTCTGGATTTCATTCAGTCTTGCCATCTTGATCACACTCTCAACCCCCCCATTAGACCTGGATCATGTTCTTCTGCCATCCCCACTGTGCTCTCTGTACTATTTAAACCCCCACTAAGTTCCTGACCTCTTCTATCCCCCAACCCCCATCTCTCCCCCCACCCCTCTCTGTCCAATCCCCCGTTTCTGTTTCGCCTCTCTCTGACCCCCCTTCTCCCGACCCTCCCTCTCGCCGACTATCCCATCTACCCTCTCCGTAAGGCCTGCTTTTACCAGCGTAAGAGTTTTAAAAGATAGAAAAATTAAATTATCACCAATTTTTGTATAAAAACCCTCTCCATTAAGGTAAGTTTATTTTTAATCTTTTTAAAATATATTTAAAACATTTTCAAAAAATGTAATTTTCTAAAACACAAATTAATTCAAGCTCAATTAATTTTAAATATGTGAGGTGTTTTTTTAATTTTTTTTTTGTGTTTGTGTTTTGAGCGTATTCTCATTGATAGTAATAGGAGTTCCACACAAACGGAACTCACCATTACTAGCAATGAGAATGCTCCATGTTCATTGGTGGTCCAGGCCCACGTGATCCCAGGATTCCCCGTACGCTCCTGGGATGCATGGGCTTCTGTGCTGCGTTGCGCACTTAGGCCTCGGAGCTGAAGTGTTTGTTCCTCCAGGACCATCAGGTACTTTCGTAAAAAATATTTTGGTCGGGCAGGAAGCCTCCGACCACAATTTCTGGTGCATTCGTTTCTTTGGGATTTCTGGCATGCTATCCTCTTCCTCCACTGTAAATACTGACACAAAGTAATTATTCAACATGTCTGCCATTTCCTTATCATTGACAATATCACCTCTTTCAGTTTTTAAGGGGCCAACATTGCTCCTGACGACCCTCTTTTTCCTAACATAATTGTAAAAGTTCTTTGTGTTTATTTTGATATCCCTTGCAAGTTTCTTTCCATACTCTCTTTTTGTAGTTCTTACTATCTGTTTTGGGACCCTATGCTGTTAACATAAGAAATAGGAGCAGGAGTAGGCCATATGGCCCCTTGAGCCTGCTCCGCCATTCAATAAGATCATGGCTGTTCTGATCATGGGCTCAGCTCCACTTCCGTGCTCGCTACCCATAACCCTTTACTCCCTTATCGTTCAAAAATCTGTATCTCCGCCTTAAATATATTCAATGACCTAGCCTCCACAGCTCTCTGGGGCAGAAATTACCAGATTTACAACCCTGAGAGAAGAAATCCCTCCTCATCTCAGTTTTAAATGGGCAACCCCTTATTCTGAAACTATGCCTCCTAGTTCTAGATTCCCCCATGAGTGGAAACATCCTCTCTGCATCTGCCTTGTTGAGCCCTCTCATTATCTTATGTCTTATTAAGATCACCTCTCATTCTTCTAAATGCCAGTGAGTATAGGCCCAACCTACTCAACGTTTCTTTATAAGTCAAACCCTTCATCTCAGGAATCAACCAAGTGAACCTTCTCTGAACTGCATTCAATGCAAGTATATCCCTCCTTAAATAAGGAGACCAAAACTGTACACAGTACTCTAGGTGTGGCCTCACCAATACCCTGTACGGTTGTAGCAGGACTTCTCTGCTTTTATACTCTATCTCCCTTGCAATAAAGACCAACATTCCATTTGCCTTCATAATTACTTGCTGTACCTGCATACTAACTTTTTGTATTTCATGCACAAGGACCCACAGATCCCTCTGTAGTACAGCATTTTGTAATTTTTCTCCATTTAAATAATAATTAGCTTTTTTATTTTTTCTGCCAAAGTGGATTACCTCACTTTCTCACATTATACTCCATCTGCCAAATTTTTGCCCATTCGCTTAGCCTGTCTATATCTTGCTGTCCCACCCATTTTTGTATCAGCAGCAAACTTGGCTACATTACACTCAGTCCCTTCATCCAAATCATTAATATAGATTGTAAATAATTGAGGCCCCAGCACTGATCCCTGTGGCACCCCACTAGTTATTGTTTGCCAACCAGAAAATGACCCATTTATCCCGACTCTCTGTTAGCTAGCCAATCTGCTATGCATGCTAATATATTACCCCCAACCCAGTGAACTTTTATCTTGTGCAGTAACCTTTTATGTGGCACTTTATCGAATGCCTTCTGGAAATCCAAATACACTGGTTCCCCCTTATCCACTCTGCTCGTTATATCCTCAAAGAACTCCAGCAAATTTGTCAAACATTATTTCCCTTTCATAAAACCATGCTGACTTTGCTTGACTGAATTATGCTTTTCCAAATGTCCTGCTACTGCTTCCTTAATAATGGACTCCAGCATTTTCCCAATAACAGATGTTTGGCTAACTGGTCCATAGTTTCCTGCTTTCTGTCTGCCTTCTTTTTTAAATAGGGGCTTTACATTTGCGGTTTTCCAATCCGCTGGGACCTCCCCACAATCCAGGGAATTTTGGTAGATTACAACCAATGCATCCACTATCTCTGCAGCCACTTCTTTTAAGACTCTCGGATGCAAGCCATCAAGTCCAGGGGACTTGCCCACTTTTAGTCCCATTATTTTACCGAGTACTACTTCTTTAGTAAAAGTGAGTTTTAAATTCCTCCCTCCCTATACCACTTTGATTATCCATTATTGGGATGTTTTTAGTATCTTCTACCATGAAGACCGACACAAAATATTTGTTCAAAATCTCTGCTAGTTCCCGGTTCCCCATTATTACTTCCCCAGTCTCATCCTCTATTCGCCAGAATCTGTGCTATTTTTTGCATTCTTTTATGCTTTTTCTTTTAGTTTTATGCTGTCCCTTACCTCTTCCGTCATCCATGGCTGTTTTCTTGGCAAATAGTGCTCTTGCCACTCACAAATTCTAACACGGTGAATAAGAACACCTGTAATATCACAGTGGTAGACTGCAATGGGAGAATATTAGTTCGATTTCGCACAGTAAGTTGCCCAGATCAGCTGTGCTGATATAAAGAGGGGAAATTGGAATAAAGTCCTCCCTGGTAGAAGCTGAACATGGAAGTGCAAACATCGAGACGAGGCTACCTGCCTTACTTTTGGTCACAGGCGGTGCATACCCCACAAAGAACATGAACACACACCCTCTCAAAAAAAATGGTCAGGAAAAATCAAACTCGTGATAAAACTATTTAGATCCAATTATGTTGTAATGCTAAGGGTCAAGGATGTCTCGGAGCGGGTGCAGGGCATTCTGAAAAGAGAGGGTGAACAGCCAGTTGTCGTGGTGCATATAGTTACCAACGATATAGGTAAAAAAACGGGATGAGGTCCTACAAGACGAATTTAGGGAGCTAGGAGCTAAATTAAAAAGTAGGATCTCAAAAGTAGTAATCTCAGGATTGCTACCAGTGCCACGTGCTAGAGTAGGAATCGCAGGATAGCTCAGATGAATACGCGGCTTGAGGAGTGGTGCAGAAGGGAGGGATTCAAATTCCTGGGACTCAAATTCCTGGGACATTGGAACCGGTTCTGGGGGAGGTGAGACCAGTACAAGCCAGACGGTCTGCACCTGGGCAGGACTGGAACCAATGTGTTTGCTAGTGCTGTTGGGGAGGGGTTAAACTAATATGGCAGGGGGATGGGAACCTATGCAGGGAGACAGAGGGAAGTAGAATGGGGGCAAAAGATAGAAACAAGAAAAGTAAAAGTGGAAGGCAGAGAAACCAAAGGCAAAAAGCAAAAGGGCCACATTACAGCAAAATTCTAAAGGGGCAAAGTGTGTTAAAAAGTCAAGCCTGAAGGCTCTGTGCCTCAATGCTAGGACTATTCGTAATAAGCTGGATGAATTAACTGCGCAGATAGCAGTCAACGGATATGATGTAATTGGCATCACGGAGACTTGGCTCCAGGGTGACCAAATCCAGGGGTATTCAACATTTAGGAAGGATAGACAGAAAGGAAAAGGAGGAAAAGGTTAAAGAGGAAATTAATGCAATAGTAAGGAAGGACATTAGCTTGGATGAGGTGGAATCGGTATGGGTGGAGCTACGTAATACCAAAGGGCAGAAAACGCTAGTGGGAATTGTGTACAGACCACCAAACAGCAGTAGTGAGGTTGGGGACAGCATTAAACAAGAAATTAGGGATGCGTGCAATAAAGGTACAGCAGTTATCATGGGCGACTTTAATGTACATATTGATTGGGCTAACCAAACTGGTAGCAATGCAGTGGAGGAGGATTTCCTGGAGTGTATTAGGGATGGTTTTCTAGACCAATGTCAAGGAACCAACTAGAGGGCTGGCCATCCCAGACTGGGTGATGTGTAATGAGAAAGGACTAATTAGCAATCTCGTTGTGCGAGGCCCCTTGGGGAAGAGTGACCATAATATGGTAGAATTCTTTATTAAGATGGAGAGTGACACAGTTATGAGACTAGGGTCCTGAATTTAAGGAAAGGTAACTTCGATGGTATGAGACATGAATTGGCTAGAAAACTGGCGAGTGATACTTAAAGGGTTGACGGTAGATAGGCAAAGGCAAACATTTAAAGATCACTTGGATGAACTTCAACAATTGTACATCCCTGTCTGAAGTAAAAATAAAACGGTGAAGGTGGTTCAACTGTGGCTAACAAGGGAAATTAAAGATAGTGTTAAATCCAAGGAAGAGGCATGTAACTTGGCCAGAAAAAGCAGCAAACCTGAGGACTGGGAGAATTTTATAACACAGCAGAGTACAAAGGGTTTAATTAGGAGGGGGAAAATAGAGTATGAGAGGAAGCTTGCTGGGAACATAAAAACTGACTGCAAAAGCTTTTATAGATGTGAAGAGAAAAAGATTAGTGAAAACAAACGTAGGTCCCTTGCAGTCAGATTCAGGTGAATTTATAATAGGGAACAAAGAAATAATGGACCAGTTAAACAAATACTTTGGTTCTGTCTTCACGAAGGAAGACACAAATAACCTTGTGGAAATACTAGGGGACCGAGGGTCTAGTGAGAAGGAGGAACTGAAGGAAATCCTTATTAGGCGGGAAATGGTGTTAGGGAAATTGATGGGATTGAAGGCCAATAAATCCCCAGGGCCTGATAGTCTGCATCCCAGAGTACTTTAGGAAGTAGCCCTAGAAATAATGGATGCATTGGTGATCATTTTCCAACAGTCTATCGACTCTGCATCAGTTCCTATGGACTGGAGAGTAGCTAATGTAACACCACTTTTTAAGAAAGGAGGGAGAGAGAAAACGGGTAATTATAGACCGGTTAGCCCGACATCGGTGGTGGGGAAAATGTTGGAATCAATTATTAAAGATGAAATAGCAACGCATTTGGAAAGTAGTGATGGGATCGGTCCAAGTCAGCATGGATTTATGAAAGAGAAATCCTGCTTGACAGATCTTCTAGAATTTTTTGAGGATGTAACTGGTAGAGTGGACAAGGGAGAACCAGTGGATGTGGTGTATTTGGGACTTTCAAAAGGCTTTTGACAAGGTCCCACACAAGAGATTGGTGTGCAAAATTAAAGCACGTGGTATTGGGGGTAATGTACTGACGTGGATAGAGAACTGGTTGGCAGACAGGAAGCAGAGAGTCGGGATAAACGGGTCCTTTTCAGAATGGCAGGCAGTGACTACTGGGGTGCCGCAGGGCTCAGTGCTGGGACCCCAGCTATTTACAATATACATTAGTGATTTAGATAAAGGAATTGAGTGTAATATCTCCAAGTTTGCAGATGACACTAAGGTGGTGGCGGTGTGAGCTGTGAGGAGGACACCAAGAGGCTGCAGGGTGACTTGGACAGGTTAGGTGAATGGGCAAACGCATGGCAGATGCAGTATAATGTGTATAAATGTGAGGTTATCCACTTTGGTGGCAAAAACACGAAGGCAGAATATTATCTGAATGGCGGCAGATTAGGAAAAGAGGATGTGCAACGAGATCCGGGTGTCATGGTACATCAGTCATTGAAAGTTGGCAAGCAGGTACAGCAGGCGGTGATTTGAGTATAGGAGCAGGGAGGTCTTACTGCAGTTGTACAGGGCCTTAGTGAGGCCTCACCTGGAATATTTGTTCGGTTTTGGTCTCCTAATCTGAGGAAGGACGTTCTTGCTATTGAAGGAGTGCAGCGAAGGTTCACTAGACTGATTCCCGGGATGGCAGGCCTGACATATGAGGAGAGACTGGATCTGTATTCACTGGAGTTTAGAAGGGTGAGGGGGGATCCCATAGAAACATATAAAATTTTGATGGGACTGGACAGGTTAGGTGCAGAAAGAACGTTCCTGATGTTGGGGAAAATCCAGAACCAGGGGACATAGTCTAAGGATAAGGGGTAAGCCATTTAGGACTGAGATGAGGAGAAACGTCTTCACTCAGAGAGTTGTTAACCTGTGGAATTCCCTACCGCAGCGAGTTGTTGATGCCAGTTCATTGGATATATTCAAGAGGGAGTTAGATATGGCCCTTACAGCGAAAGGGATCAAGGGGTATGGAGAGAAAGCAGGAAAGGGATACTGAGGTGAATGATCAGCCATGATCTTATTGAATGGTGGTGCAGGCTTGAAGGGCCGAATGGCCAACTCCTGCACCTATTTTCTATGTTTCTATGTTTATTCTTTAATACTCAAAATAATCAACATAGTCAAGAAAGGAGCCAGAAAACTTTATTTAAATGTTGTGATAATTACAGAAACCAAACAGAGATGCTTATATGGGTCACAAAACAAAACAAAAATACTGGCCCTGCAGCTCTTTATCTCTGTATGTTGTATATAAAAAACCACAACACTTGTATTGAAGCAAAAGCAAAACTAGGTAAGGTTGCGGAGATGAATTCTTTACATTGGCAAGAACAACAGTTACACAGCTGGTTTCTAACTGATTACCATTTTCAGATCTGAATCACATTCCCATTTTAAACATGAGTCGCAGTTATCCAAATACAAAAGCAAATATTTATTCCATCTATAAAACAAATGGAAGAGAGTAACAAAGGGGCAAAACAAAGTACAAAAAAAATGCTGCATCATCCTTTATGTACATAACAGCACAAAAATAAACCTAATGCATTGTCAGCGTTTGCTCTTCTTCGACTTTTTGTGAGACCTGTGAGGAGTCCTTGAGCGTGACCTCGATCGCCTTGATTTCTTCGGAGAACTTGAGCGAGAATGCTTCGACTTTTTAGGGGATTTAGATCTTGACCAAGATCTACCAAAAAAATTGAGAAATAAATGTAAGCATAAAAATTTCCAACAGAAGATTTAACCTGAAATTAGAATCCCGTATATTGATGGATCCGTTTGGAAACTAAAATGGTGTAGATTTCCACAAGTTAGTCCATGTGCTAAAAAATTCAATATCTTTCATGGTAAATAATCTAACCACTTGTAAAATGCACCTGTTTACATTTCCTTCACTGATGAATGTACCCACCTTTTTTTCCGTTTGCTACTCTGCCTTGGGGAATCTTTATATGCTGGGGATGGAGACCTCGACAGAGTATTTTCTTTTAGCTGTGACCTCTCAGACCAAGGAGACACGGATATTTCACATCTGATGCTTCTTGAGGGACTTGGTGAGCTTGTACACCTCCGTTTCCTGAAACAGATTGCAAACGTAGAAGTATTTCCAAACACATTAGGATGCTTACACTAATACCATGGCAATACTTGTTTTTCTAATGGTTGCAAAAAGTATGCTAACGATTATGTCTTCAATAATTCTTTCTTTTCCACTGACCAGATGAATTTGAATTAAAATATACCTCCTTCCATGTTATGTTCTGAGCTATGGAGATGCCTCCTGGTCTAATGCTTCCCCCACTGACCCCGCTTTTATTAAGAAACTTAACTGTGTATGTGTTTAATTTAAACTCAGAGTCAAACAGTTTTGAACCACAACCTACTAATATGTGACTTCACCAATGGGACAATGTCCATGTTATACCCTCAAAATTCAAGTGAAGGTCACATCTCTACTGACAGGACACAATGGTTACAACAATGACATGAGAAAGTCTATTTGCTCTGGCTATCAATCACTGGAAGTCCTAATCAGAAGTTGCTCCCATCCTTAAATTGAAACAAAGGAGAGCTTCTTCTGCCCAAAATTTAAGGACCTGCCTAATTCTATAAAAAGTCTTCCCCAATCCAGATGCAACTAGTGGGACAAACACCTCTTCTGCCAATAGTAGGTACAGATTCTGATAGTCAATACTTAATAAATCAACTTTATGCTGTGGATTTTATGCTTACTAGAAACAAAGTTGAGGCCGCCCAAATGTTCACAGAACAACCTTAATCAAAAGAAGCAGCAAACTTTCATCCTATTCAGTCTAGATCCCAGACCAGGTTCCATAAGTAAATCAGTGAGAGATTCACATCTAATTCTAAATGTTAAGTGGCATAAGAAAATTGAGATGCCCACACTCTGCTTGGCTTTTTTTTAAATGTAAAGGGGAGTCTCATCATAAGAATTAAAACCACGATCGAGTGAAATTTCAAGGCAGCGGCTAAACAACTGGGTGCAAGAATGGGGCTTAAGCACATATTTTCATGCAACTTGTTCCATGGGCCAAACGGTAACAGTACCATAACCTTTTTGATCATTTGGCAGAACTAATGGATGAAAAATTAGGGGGGGGGGGGAAGAGAAGGGAGAGAGAATAAAAGAGCCACTGCAGAACAATGCAGGATTCTAGGCACCATGTGAAATTTGGTGGATAGGGAGATGGTTTTGTGAACAATTTCAATTGAGTTTCAGACAGCACCAGAATTCTGGGGGCTCCTTCCACTTTACTACTTCATATATTTGCTCACCTGGATGGTGACAAGGAATTCCCTTTCTCCTTGTGCTTCTCTTTAGTCCGTGCTCGATCTTTACTGCGCTCTTTTTCCTTGTTCTTCACCTTGTTCTTGTCTTTATCTTTGCTCTTGCCTTTTTCCCTGTCTCTGTCTTTGCTCCGTTCTTCTGTTCTTTCTTTTTCCTTCTTATCTTTCTCTTTGCTTGTATCTTTTATTCGCTCGGGATCCCCAATTTCTTTTTCTTGTTCTTTATCCTGGTCTTTTTCCTTTTCCTATACAGAAAAAGCACCTTTTTTGGTCTAATTGTTATGAAAATATTTAGCCTTTATATGAAATGTCAATCTTTAACTACGATAACATTTTCTTTTCAGGTTACCAAATTTTATTTTAACACATCATGTAATTCTGGGACGTAAAAAAAAGATACTGCAGGAACTATAAAGATAACTTTGACTCTGCCCTCTATCCTTTAGTCATTTACTGTTTCCCATACCTTTACGATGTTACAATTGATTTATTGTGCAGAAAGCCAGTTGTTGATTCTGTGTTCAACCTCAGGAAACCAACCAATTACAGTTAACTATCTTACCTTTTGTAATAGTTTACTTCTATAATGCTCAACCTGTTGTTGAAAAGTCATTCCCGACTTCTTAGTCCTTTTACCCGATTCCAATTCATCTTGAAATTTCATTACTTTTAGCTAACAAAAAGAAATGAAAAGCTATCAATTTAAAACAAAGTTGTCATTTAAAAAAGAGGATAACAAGTCTGTATGGAAAAAAACCTCTTCAATATTCTCAACTGGGTGCAAACACACTGTGAAAAATCACTAATATTCCAATTTCTTTATACTCCATCATTAATGCAATTCCTAATAAAAATGTAATCAAGCAGGATACATTATCCAGAGCACATGGTTCAAACATGGTTAATAACTCTTACATTAGCATGGTGTTGGCACCAGTTGCAATGAGACATCCAGACAAATTGATTCCCCCTTACACCTCCACCACCACCAAATCTGCTGCCAAGTCTCCTTCATTTGGCCTATAAAGTATTGTTCCTCCCTTCTGCTCTTACGAGATACATTTCAAGATGCACTTGGGAGGCAGAGCTACAGGACCCGTTCACAGTATGTGAAAAGCTAGCATGTGGGACTTGCCTCACAGTAGCATCCTCCAAGTTGCTCACTGTCTAAGAGGGAACAAATTATGGGGCCAAGTTTCGGCCTGAGTTACTCCTGTTTTTTTGGAGCAACTGGTTTAGAATGGAGTATCTTAGAAATTTGAATTCTCGGCATTTAGTTTGCTCCAGTTCTAGTCAGTTAGAACAGTTTCACTTTGGAACAGAATTTCTTTTTTCAAAAGGGGGTGTGTCCGGCCACTTACGCCTGTTTTCAAAGTTTAGGCAGTGAAAACTTACTCCAAACTAACTTAGAATGGAGTAAGTGAAGATTTTTGTATGTTCGAAAAAACCTTATCTACATTTTAGAAAATCAGGCATAGGTTACAAATTAGGCGTAGGGAATGGGGGGGGGGGGGGGGGTAGTTTAAAGGGAAGTTTACAAACATTAAACACTTCAGTTTACAAATAAAGAGCCATCATCAATAATAAATGATAAATACATCAATAAATCAATCAAAAAAAATGAATAAAACATTTTTGAAATCAATAATAAAACATTTTCTACTTACCGACTGCAGCACCGGGAGTCCTCCAACAGCATGCTGGGATGGCCCCCCCAGTGTGTCTCTATCTCTCTGTCTGTCAGTGTCTGTGTTTCTGAC